>NC_043967.1:41195477-41385477 GCF_902148855.1 Sphaeramia orbicularis | reverse complement strand
GTGATTATTACAAATTATAAGAATTGCACATCAGCTTTTGACACTGATGGTGTATATTTGTTAAATAAATCTGATGAAAAGCAGCTCTTGTTGCTGCTTTTACATGTACATTTGGAGTCAGCTGCAACATTCTCTTATAATGTAATGTAATGAAATTTAATTCAGCTTTTTTGTTAAAATATATTATATTTGTTCAGATGAAGACATGTATTTTGGTTGACTGTTAATTACATCATACATAACATTATTGGTCCCATCATTTTATTAAAAAAAACAGTAATATGCAACAGTTCACTATACAAACTGGAAATGTATTCAGTGTGTTGAAGCTGCATGTTACAAACTGTTGCATATTATTAGTAGTTAATAATCATAGTTATCAGAAAATGAATGTTATTACATAATGAAGTGATCTGTTACATCTTGACAAATAAAATATTTATTTATTCAACTAGTGAAAGCCAAATATGTTTGACATTTGAGTATTTTTTTCTTCTCTAATCCATTATTAATCCAGATTTACTGTAGATTTACAAGTTAATTTCCACTCAAACTAATAATGGCAGCTCCAAAAAATAAACAGCATTCTGAAAAATATAAATAATGTTTTTCAAGAAGAAATGTGAATTAGGAAAAATGGCAGCATTTTTTTTAATTCCATCATACTTTTTTGTGGTGGAATAAATTATCTGTAGGTTTAAAAAATGTTCCTTTGCTCATTGTTTTCTACTCGAACCCTCAGGTGGCGACTAAAGAGGTGACGAGGGAAGAACCTGAAGTGAGTTACATGGCCAGTGTTTCCCGTCTGATGGTTGTCATGGAGCCGATACCGGGGGAGTACGTGGGTCCGCTGGAGCAGCAGCCCAGTCTGATGGCAGTGGACGAGGAGGTGAGACCGGTTCACCGACACTGGGTCACAGCAGCCTCAGTCTGGGGTTCTTCCACTGGACCGGAGTTTAGTCAACTGTTTTATCACACCACCTGCTAATATGAGCTGTGCTTTATTTAGTTTGTTATTCAGCAGAAACGTACAAGAGATTCAAACTGATTATTTCCTTCTCATCTTTTAAAAATTTCTGCTGTTTTCTGACCAAATTTTACGACCAAATGTGAAGAACAAAATCTATTTTTGTCATGGGTTTGTATCAATTTTAACCATGTTGGTTACATTAAGATTAGATTAGATTAGATTAGATTAGATTAGATTAGATTAGATTAGATTAGATTAGATTAGCCTATAAAGACCCAAACAGCCACCGGCAACACAAACCATTAATCCTAACAATCCATGTAAATAATTGATGTAAAATACAGTTTGTCATCTTTTCATGGTCATCAGATATGACCCATTTGGATGTTCAGAGGCTCCATAGTTGCCGTGGAAACACTGTCATCTTCTACAACATTGATTCACCAGTAAAACCCATGGAGTTGAATCAATGACAGTGGATGGAGACACTGGGTTTATGTTCAGTAAATGATAGATTTTGTTAAAAAAGTAACTTTTTCTTCTATTTCCTCTGTTTCTGATATAATAATCCTCAACTTTAATCTGATTTTTTATGAACATCTACATGATCGGTTAATTAAATATAGGAAAATACTTTATTTTTATGGTAAAAACACAATGGACAGAGGATAATATGATAATAAATGGTGATAAATCTCTTAAGAAAAGTTAAATACAGTCGATTAGATTAGATTAGATTAGATTAGATTAGATTAGATTAGATTAGATTAGATTAGATTAGATTAGACTTTATCGATCATACAATGGGGAACTTCACTGGTCAAGGCAGCAACAAAATAAAGTACAAGAAAAATGTGCATGCATAAAGATACAAACAAGACAAAAATAAGAATATTAGTAGTAGTAGTAGAAGTAATATTACGTAAAATGATACTGTAATAAAACTATGCAGGCTATGCACATACTTGCATGAGTAGAATTGCAACATTAACCTCTTATAACAACATCATTGCATTATTTTTACAATAACGAGGAATTTGGTCGATGTTTTGATCGCATGATAGAATTAATGTTTCATGAAACCTCTTGAAAGACTAATTCATGAGTTTTATTTCCATGTTTGTTAATTTAGTCAAGAAAAAATCTGTTTAGGGCCTCTTTAGAGGGACAATAATAATAATAATAATAATACATTTTATTTATAAGCACCTTTCAAGACACCCAAGGACACTGTACAACAAGATAAAACAAACAATCCATAAAATACAAAGAAATAAACAGATTAAAACAAATAATTACTATATATAGAAATGAAGTAGTAGAATGGAGATTAGAGTTTATGGGGGGTAGGTTATTCTGAAAAATACATAAACAGCAGAAAAATTTCTCAAAAAAATTTGAGATAAATGTGGAAATGAAACTTAAATGTTTTAAATCAAGCTTTCAACAGGTTGTTATGAATAATTTCTTCTAGGAGGTATTTAAAACATTTACTAAATTCCTTGTGTCACTCTCATAAGAAAACCAGAACCAAAAACCCTCAAAACTTCAAAAAAGTCATGCTTTGTTGTAATAAACACAATTTAAATTGATCATAACCCAAAGTCATAAATTTCATTCAGAATGACATAAAAAAGCTTTGAATCAAAGCTTGTGGAGTCTTAAAGTTACCACAACCAGAAATAATTTGCACAATATGATGTCAAATTAAACTGTATACAGTTCTGTGCATAAACACTGACCTGTGGCGGCGTCTGCAGGGTAACTGTGTGTCTGTGGGAGTGACGACGCTCACCGCCACAGCGAGTCTGCAGGACCCCAGCGGTGAAGACGTGGACGCACTGGAAGGAAACACCACGATCCGGTTCGACTCCTGCTGGGCCAACTTCACCGACCTGTCCATCTCCAACGGCGGTACGTTCTGTTTATACGGAAACCAAAACCTACCTAAAAAAAATACTGAAAGTTAATAATATGAGTCCTGAAGGGTTTTTAAACTTTATTTAATTTATTTTCCTGACATTAACAAGTAAATACTACACAGGAAAAATTACTGAGCATTTTTTCCAGACTTTTCTCTATGTTTTAGAGCGAAAAAAGTACATTTGCATTATGAGAGGGTTTACATCTACAAACTATCCTTTCAAACAATGTGAATAACATGAACAAACTGAAAAAATAAGTGTAATTTTAACAATATTCTGCCTCAGTTTATCATTTCCACGTGTGCATTATAACTTACAGATCACAGTGGATCTACAAACACACGCAACATTTGATATCAGGCAGAATCTGCTCATAAAAAAAAGTCTAGTCAAAAATGTTAGTTGGCTGGACAGTTTTGGGTGAAAATGTGAAAGTGTGACAATTTATTAGAAAATGGGTTTCACTTTTAGTCTCAGAGTTTCCAGATCTACTTCAAAACACTGTCTGCACATTACAATACATTCACTTTACATGTTCTATCTACTGGAACATTTAAAATCTATTGTATAAATGTACATAAATAAACATACAGTTGTGGAAAAAAATTATTAGACCATCAAAAGTCATCAAAAACAATGGTTATGCAATGCAGTCCTAACTCCTGTGTGTATCATGTGACTAAAACAGACAGAAAAGAAAATATGGAATGTCTAAAAGCACTGTTTTTGTCAGTACAATGCCATAGATATTGATGTAAGAACTGAAGTGATTTTGGTTATTATCAAGAAAACATGGAAAATGGATAGATATGAGCTCTGAAATTAAACTACTATGAGCTATTTTTGTTGTTTTCATTATATTTGTCCAAACACATGTACCTTTAGTTGTACCAGGCATTAAAATGAACATGAAATTGAAGAAAACAAGGGTGATCTAATAATTTTTTCTGCAACTGTAATAACCTTTATATTTCCTCTTAGCTTTTATGAACACCTACATGATCGGTTATTTTAACCCTTTCATGCATGAATTATGGAACCTTTGCCAAGATTTTTTTCCTCAGTGTTTTTATTCTTCTTTAAGCATAAAAAAACAACAATGTGATTGACATTTTTTTCAATTAACCCTTTTTTTTTATGGCGTTTAAAAAAATGTCCACTCAACTGGACACCATGCGTTTAATTTTTGAAGCAAAGAAACATGTATTTAAAACACAACATCAGAAAGTGATATACTGTGTGAAAACTATGAAATAAAAGCATTTTTAATGCTGCTAATTTAATGTTTTCTCACATTTTAGCATGCTCTAATACTAGTTATTACTCACTTCATGGAGATGATATGCAAAAAAAAAAAAAAAAAAAATTAAGAAAACTGTTAAATACAGTCTAATAACAACTAGCAGTTGATTTATACTTAAACATGTTACTGCAGATCAGGTTTATCAAGAACAGCAAAGTTACAGCAACTTTTTGCAGTGTATGAGATGATGCATACGTGTCCACTGTGTTGGCAAATATGCAATTAAAACAACAAAACCCATGAATACATAAGAGAACAGCTGGAGAATAACTGTCAACTGTAGTGACCAGTATGCATGAAAGGGTTAAATATAGGAAAACACATGATTTACATTAAAAAAAAAGTAAAATAAGAGACCATTCATTTGGAAGTTGCCACAAAAATAGTTGTAGGTCTTTTAATTGTTACTCCTTCCTCTGTCTACCTGCAGGAGAGAACCTGACCATGGTCTTCACTCTGAATGAGTGGAACGCTCAGTCTCGCTCCTTCGCCGTCAAGAACACTCCGACCACACAGCCTCCCTCGACCAGCAGCAACGGGACCACTCAGTCCCCCCAGACCCCCCAGACCAGCAGCAGCTCCACCCAGCCCACCCCCACCAGCGTCACCCCTGGGGAGACCACCACCGACGACAGCGTATTCGGCTCCAGCAGCACGGCCGTGGCCTCTGGCGCCCTGTGCGTGGTCAGTGTGATCTACGCTGTGGCCTGCTGCTCAGACTCCATCCCCATCTGTTAGAGCTGCACAAAGCTTCACATTTAACAGGGTTTAATGAAGGATACGCTACCTCATATATACACATACATCGTATCATGAACAAACCTCGTAATATTCCGTCCAGTTCTTCTCTTTGTTGCATTATGGGTAAATGGGCCTCATGCAAGAACTACTTAAATGAATAGATAACTCCCTAAAAACCACAAACAAGTAATTTAGAAAAACACATTTCATTCATTACACTGGGTTGCAAAAAAATGTTTTTTGCAAGTTGTCTAGGTTTTTTCAACTGAATTAGGACCATTTTGCACCGCTAAATCCAAAAATGACATCTGTTTTTCTCAGTCAGGTCAGGTTTTTTTGCTAATTTGATTTTGAAAAATTTGATCTTCTCACAAAATTGATTACATTTTTGTGACTTTATCAGTTGATTTTTTATATAGTTCTCACCCAAAATTGGTTTTAAGAGAAAAAAAAATCATTTTCTAACAGGATTCCTGTTAGGTACAATAGTGTATTCACCGCAGATGTAGCAGAATACGTCAGGTTTATTTTTACAAGATCTTCTAGTCGAAGCCATTTCATTCACCTGTAATATTAAAAAAAACATTAATCATGAATTGGCAAAAGTAAAATCTTCAGAACTCATTTATTGCAAGAAATATGAAAGAATTTTGTATCATATGATGTGAAAATGCCCATAAATGTAAGCAAAAATGTTAAAAGTCAATATGTAGCATAGTTCAGAAAGTTGACCTGATTGAGCAAAATGAATGTGATTTTTGGATTCAGCACACCAAAATTATCCTAAATCAGCTCCAAAAACTTAAACAATAAATTTGTTGTTGACCAGTGTTATTTTTCCCATATTTTGAAGCTTCTTTCAGGTACAAACACAGACCCTTTGTAGGAAACCTGTCATTTGTTTCACTGCAATTCTAACTTATATTATATTTCATGTCTTTGAAGTAATCGTTGAAAACCCTAACAACATTCTGTTTGACGCAGGTGTCATCCATCGAATTTATGCAACTCATTCACACATTTTTATGAAGTTATGAATATTTCCTGAATCTGATGTTGTGCATTTGTACAGGATGTTGTTCTAAAAAACAGAAATCTCAGATTACACTAATGAGATGTTCTTGCACGAGGCCTTGTGTCTTACATACAGACGGGTGGAAAATTACTTTTACTCTTTTCTGATTGTTTAGGCTTTATCTTTGAAACCATAGTCTATTTTTTTTTTTTTTTTTTTCCAAAACTCTACACAATAACCATAAACAGAACATTAGACATGTGTTCCAAAAGCAAAAAATTCTCATAAAACTCATAAAAATTTTTGTAAAGATATGATTTGTTTCAGTAAAATACACAAAAGCACATGATCTAAAACTTATGCACTGATTGTTTAATTAAAAAACCCTCCTTTTGCTTTTGCTCATCGTCTACTTATGTCACAGGTGTTAAACATGCGGCCCGGGGGCCAAAACCAGCCCGCCAAAGGTTCCAATCTGGCCCGCGGGATGAATTTACAAAGTACAAAATGCAAAAATTACCCTGAAGATATTAACAGTCAAAGGCATCAAACTCAAAAATAACAGAATAATAACCTAGAAATAATGACTCCAAATTTTCGTCTTGGTTAACTGTGAAAAAAAAAAAATGACATTATGCCTCTAAATAATGGCAACACCAATTTTTTTTATCTTTGATTTATTGCAAACAATATTAAATTCTGATATCCTTTAACAATAAAATGTCAATAACCTGAACAAATATGAACAACCTGGAATGTCTAAAGAAAAATAAGTGCGATTTCAACAATATTCTGCCTGTTTTGTGTCTTGGTAGATGTGATCTGTAAGTTGAGGCATAATACTGGTAAAATTGTACTTGTTTTTCTTCAGAAATTTCAGTTTTTTCCAGTTATTCACATCTTTTTTGTTTTAGATAGAAATAGTTTCATCATCTAATGTTATTTTTTGCACCAAAAAAAAATTGGAGTTGTCATTATTTATAGGCTATTCTGATATTATTTTACTGAAAGTGGCCCCTGAAAGAAAATGAGTTTGACATCCCTGACTTGTGTGCACTAAACATTCATACACACATGCATCCAAATGTGCACAGTATGGGTGTGTATTCCAAACACAAATAAGAGGAGAATGGTATTTATTTCTTTTGAATAGAAATTTGTCAAATTCTAGACAGGAATGTAACAGAACAGGTTGAGTTCATTCATGAGCGAGGACACACATGATGGTTTATTAAAGTGTGGGATGTTTAAATGAAGTGGCAGGAGTAGGAAGGGGGGTGTTTGAGATGTGGTCCTGCTCCTGAAGTCCAGCCTACGTTTCTAAAATTACAACCTCAGTGTGAATTCAGTCGAGTGTTAACGGTTTCAAAGATAGAGCTTCAAGAATCACCGTCAATGTTTAACCTGGGATGATATCACCCCCATCTGTAGAGTAAGAGGACTCGCATCAGAGATTATTGCTCAACTTATTAGTCAGAAATATTAACTGAGGGAGTATCTTTTGATTCTAAGAGGCAGTGAATCTTCTCCTCACTAAAACACTTAATGACTTTTTTTTTCCTTTAATTTGTCACCCGTCTATACTTTATGTGTGCATCAGGTGTGTGTTTCTCTTTATGTATCAGGTGCAATAATACATGGAAACTTTACAAAGCTGAAGGAAGACATTAAACATGTTTGGAACTGTCATGCAAACTGTCTTTAAATAATATAATCCCTTTTCAATAAATTCTATTTTCCGATGACAGTGTTCTGAGTGTTTTCTTTGATGTGCGATTAAACTCAATCAGTCACATATATTTACTTTTCAGAAGCCCTAGGTTTGTGGGTTCAGTAAAGTTCTAATGACCACATATGCATTTCTCTGTCTCTGTATTAAAATACAGTCTGGATATATACAACAGTAAAAACAAGCACTGATACAAATATACAAATATAATAGTATTGCTCTTTGGAAGGACATAACTTTAATTCCCTTTACCTTTTTGACTTCTCTTATTACTATTACTAATGCTGTTTTTCAATTCTCCCTCCACTTCCACACTTCTCTCTGAAATAATAATGTCACCTACACACTGATTGATTGATTGATTGATTACACTGGTCAACAACCAATTTATTGTTGAAGTTTTTTGAGCTGATTTAGGATAATTTTGGTGTGCTGAATCCAAAAATCACATTCATTTTGCTCAATCAGGTCAACTTTCTGAACTATGCTACATACTGGCTTTTTACAGCATTTTTACCATTTGTTTTTCAATTTATTAAAATATGTAAGATTTAGCACATTTAATGTCTGAAAAAATAAAAGTAAAAATTTGATTAGTGTAATTTGCCTTCTGACGTTAATCACAGACTCTGTCCGTGGTGCTGAATGACAATTAGCTAAATATCATTTTTACCATTTGTTTTCCAAGTCAATTTAATAAAATATGGAAGATTTAGCACATTTAATCTCTGAAATAATAAAAATAAAAATTTAATTAATGTAATTAGTCATCTGACGTTAATCACAGACTCTGTCCATGGTGCTGAATGACGATTATAGCTAAACACCATTTTTACCATTTGTTTTCCAAGTCAGCTTATTAAAATATGTAAGATTTAGCACATTTAATCCCTGAAAAATAAAAATAAAAATTTGATTAGTGTAATTAGCTTCCTGACGTTAACCACAGACTCTGTCCATGGTGCTGAATGACAATTAGCTAAATACCATTTTTACTATTTGTTTTTCAAGTCAATTTATTAAAATATGTAAGATTGAGCACATTTAATCTCTGAAAAAATAAAATTTGATTAGTGTAATTAGCCTTCGGACGTTAATCACAGACTCTGTCCATGGTGCTGAATGACGATTATAGCTAAATACCTTTTTTACCATTTGTTTTTCAATTTATTAAAATATGTAAGATTTAGCACATTTAATCTCTGAAAAAATAAAAGTAAAAATTTGATTAGTGTAATTTGCCTTCTGACGTTAATCACAGACTCTGTCCGTGGTGCTGAATGACAATTAGCTAAATATCATTTTTACCATTTGTTTTCCAAGTCAATTTATTAAAATATGGAAGATTTAGCACATTTAATCTCTGAAAAAATAAAAGTAAAAATTTGATTAGTGTAATTTGCCTTCTGACGTTAATCACAGACTCTGTCCGTGGTGCTGAATGACAATTAGCTAAATATCATTTTTACCATTTGTTTTCCAAGTCAATTTATTAAAATATGGAAGATTTAGCACATTTAATCTCTGAAAAAATAAAAATTTGATTAGTGTAATTAGCCTTCGGACGTTAATCACAGACTCTGTCCATGGTGCTGAATGACGATTATAGCTAAATACCTTTTTTACCATTTGTTTTTCAATTTATTAAAATATGTAAGATTTAGCACATTTAATCTCTGAAATAATAAAAATAAAAATTTAATTAATGTAATTAGTCATCTGACGTTAATCACAGACTCTGTCCATGGTGCTGAATGACGATTATAGCTAAACACCATTTTTACCATTTGTTTTCCAAGTCAGCTTATTAAAATATGTAAGATTTAGCACATTTAATCCCTGAAAAAATAAAAATAAAAATTTGATTAGTGTAATTAGCTTCCTGACGTTAACCACAGACTCTGTCCATGGTGCTGAATGACAATTAGCTAAATACCATTTTTACTATTTGTTTTTCAAGTCAATTTATTAAAATATGTAAGATTTAGCACATTTAATCTCTGAAATAATAAAAATAAAAATTTAATTAATGTAATTAGTCATCTGACGTTAATCACAGACTCTGTCCATGGTGCTGAATGACGATTATAGCTAAACACCATTTTTACCATTTGTTTTCCAAGTCAGCTTATTAAAATATGTAAGATTTAGCACATTTAATCCCTGAAAAAATAAAAATTTGATTAGTGTAATTAGCTTCCTGACGTTAACCACAGACTCTGTCCATGGTGCTGAATGACAATTAGCTAAATACCATTTTTACTATTTGTTTTTCAAGTCAATTTATTAAAATATGTAAGATTGAGCACATTTAATCTCTGAAAAAATAAAAATTTGATTAGTGTAATTAGCCTTCGGACGTTAATCACAGACTCTGTCCATGGTGCTGAATGACGATTATAGCTAAATACCTTTTTTACCATTTGTTTTTCAATTTATTAAAATATGTAAGATTTAGCACATTTAATCTCTGAAAAAATAAAAGTAAAAATTTGATTAGTGTAATTAGCTTCCTGACGTTAATCACAGACTCTGTCCATGGTGCTGAATGACAATTAGCTAAATACCATTTTTACTATTTGTTTTTCAAGTCAATTTATTAAAATATGTAAGATTGAGCACATTTAATCTCTGAAAAATAAAAATTTGATTAGTGTAATTAGCCTTCGGACGTTAATCACAGACTCTGTCCATGGTGCTGAATGACGATTATCGCTAAATACCTTTTTTACCATTTGGTTTTTCAATTTAGTAAAATATGTAAGATTTAGCACATTTAATCTCTGAAAAAAATAAAAATAAAAATTTGATTAATGTACTTCGTCATCTGACGTTAATCACAGACTCTGTCCGTGGTGCTGAATGACAATTAGCTAAATATCATTTTTACCATTTGTTTTCCAAGTCAATTTATTAAAATATGGAAGATTTAGCACATTTAATCTCTGAAATAATAAAAATAAAATTTAATTAATGTAATTAGTCATCTGACGTTAATCACAGACTCTGTCCATGGTGCTGAATTACGATTATAGCTAAACACCATTTTTACCATTTGTTTTCCAAGTCATCTTATTAAATATGTAAGATTTAGCACATTTAATCCCTGAAAAATAAAAATAAAAATTTGATTAGTGTAATTAGCTTCCTGACGTTAACCACAGACTCTGTCCATGGTGCTGAATGACAATTAGCTAAATACCATTTTTACCATTTGTTTTTCAATTTATTAAAATATGTAAGATTTAGCACATTTAATCTCTGAAAAAATAAAAATAAAAATTTGATTAATGTAATTCGTCATCTGACGTTAATCACAGACTCTGTCCGTGGTGCTGAATGACAATTAGCTAAATATCATTTTTGCCATTTGTTTTCCAAGTCAGCTTATTAAATATGTAAGATTTAGCACATTTAATCCCTGAAAAAATAAAAGTAAAAATTTGATTAGTGTAATTAGCTTCCTGACGTTAACCACAGACTCTGTCCATGGTGCTGAATGACAATTAGCTAAATACCATTTTTACTATTTGTTTTTCAAGTCAATTTATTAAAATATGTAAGATTGAGCACATTTAATCTCTGAAAAAATAAAAATTTGATTAGTGTAATTAGCCTTCGGACGTTAATCACAGACTCTGTCCATGGTGCTGAATGACGATTATCGCTAAATACCTTTTTTACCATTTGTTTTTCAATTTATTAAAATATGTAAGATTTAGCACATTTAATCTCTGAAAAAAATAAAAATAAAAATTTGATTAATGTAATTCGTCATCTGACGTTAATCACAGACTCTGTCCATGGTGCTGAATGACAATTAGCTAAATATCATTTTTACCATTTGTTTTCCAAGTCAATGTATTAAAATATGGAAGATTTAGCACATTTAATCTCTGAAATAATAAAAATAAAAATTTGATTAATGTAATTAGTCATCTGACGTTAATCACAGACTCTGTCCATGGTGCTGAATGACGATTATAGCTAAACACCATTTTTACCATTTGTTTTCCAAGTCATCTTATTAAAATATGTAAGATTTAGCACATTTAATCCCTGAAAAAATAAAATAAAAATTTGATTAGTGTAATTAGCTTCCCGACGTTAACCACAGACTCTGTCCATGGTGCTGAATGACGATTATAGCTAAATACCTTTTTTACCATTTGTTTTTCAATTTATTAAAATATGTAAGATTTAGCACATTTAATCTCTGAAAAAATAAAAATAAAATTTGATTAATGTAATTAGTCATCTGACGTTAATCACATACTCTGTCCATGGTGCTGAATGACGATTAGCTAAATATCATTTTTACCATTTGTTTTAAAAGTCAATTTATTAAATATGTAAGATTTAGCACATTTAATCCCTGAAAAATAAAAATAAAAATTGATTAGTGTAATTAGCCTTCTGACGTTAATCACAGACTCTGTCCGTGGTGCTGAATGACGATTATAGCTAAATACCATTTTTACCATTTGTTTTCCAAGTCAACTTATGAAAATATATAAGATTTAGCACATTTTATCGCTGAAAAAATAAAAATAAAAATTTGATTAGTGTAATTAGCTTCCTGACGTTAATCACAGACTCTGTACATGGTGCTGAATGACAATTAGGTAAATACCATTTTTACCATTTGTTTTCCAAGTCAACTTATTAAAATATATAAAATTTAGCACATTTAATCCCTGAAAAAATAAAAATAAAAATTTGATTAATGTAATTAGTCATCTGACGTTAATCACATACTCTGTCCATGGTGCTGAATGACGATTAGCTAAATATCATTTTTACCATTTGTTTTAAAAGTCAATTTATTAAAATATGTAAGATTTAGCACATTTAATCCCTGAAAAAATAAAAGTAAAAATTTGATTAGTGTAATTAGTCATCTGATGTTAATCACAGACTCTGTCCATGGTGCTGAATAACAGTTAGCTAAATACCATTTTTATCATTTGTTTTCCAAGACAACTTATTAAAATATGTAAGATTTAGCACATTTAATCTCTGAAATAATAAAATAAAAATTTGATTAATGTAATTAGTCATCTGACGTTAATCACAGAATCTGTCCATGGTGCTGAATGACGATTATAGCTAAATACCATTTTCACCATTTGTTTTCCAAGTCATCTTATTAAAATATGTAAGATTTAGCACATTTAATCCCTGAAAAAAATAAAAATAAAAATTTGATTTGTGTAATTAGCTTCCTGACGTTAACCACAGACTCTGTCCATGGTGCTGAATGACGATTATAGCTAAATACCTTTTTTACCATTTGTTTTTCAATTTATTAAAATATGTAAGATTTAGCACATTTAATCCCTGAAAAAATAAAAGTAAAAATTTGATTAGTGTAATTAGTCATCTGACGTTAATCACAGACTCTGTCCATGGTGCTGAATGACGATTATAGCTAAACACCACTTTTACCATTTGTTTTCCAAGTCATCTTATTAAAATATGTAAGATTGAGCACATTTAATCTCTGAAAAAATAAAGATTTGATTAGTGTAATTAGCCTTCGGACGTTAATCACAGACTCTGTCCATGGTGCTGAATGACAATTAGCTAAATACCATTTATACCATTTGTTTCCAAGTCAACTTATTAAAATATGTAAGATTTAGCACATTTAATCTCTGAAAAAATAAAAATAAAAATTTGATTAGTATAATTAGTCATCTGACGTTAATCACAAACTCTGTCCATGGTGCTGAATGACGCTACAGCCACGTTGCATCTCCTCAGGTTTCCTTTTCAAACATTAGGTTGTTTTTTGGTTTTTCACTAGAGGGCGATAAATTCCATGGTGTTGAACCTTTTTGACGCACTATGCAACCACACAGAGGCCAAGTTCCATCCACTTTTACCAAAAACACCAAAAACACATCAGAGAATCAGAGCCAATCACAACCTTCGATGCAGGTTGTGTTTAGTGCATGCAGGTTTGTGTGCGTAAATCTGATCTAATCCATGTGCGCAGTGGAGGAGCCTGACGCGCATCTTTTCAGCGCGCATCTGTCTTCCCAGATTCGGACACTGGTGACATTGGGACAATTAGTTTTACGGCCTTAATTTGTGCCCACCATTTAGCCCTGTGCGATAACAGTACAATGTGGGCGTGTTCTCTCCCCCTTTTTAACTTTGCACCGCCTGTCCTGAGCTGTGCGCACTTTGCGGAGCTGCCACTTGCCGCTGAGTGGATGCAGAGTTCAGCTCGTGGTCCCCCGACCACAGCTCAGGCTCCGGCTCCGATAAACGCAGAGAAGACACCAGAGGATGGATTTCTACCACTTTGCTTTTCTCTGCGGGGCTCTTGTGTTTTCATGGGAATCCTCCTGTGTGCACACTCTTGCTATTTTCCCTCCAGCTGCGCCAAAAAGCAGCAAGGTGAAGATTTTTGACGGACAAGAGGCGTCTAAATATTTTAAGGAGTTTTACGCACCAGCCTCCACAGACAGAAACACCAAACCTAAAGATTTCATAGAGCCTCATGATTATATGTTGTCTATTTATAAAACTTTCTCCACAGCGGAGAAACTGGGACTAAACGCCAGCTTTTTTCGGTCTTCAAAGGCTGCAAACACCATCGCAAGTTTTGTGGACAGTGGGCAAGGTATGTGGAGCTCTATTGTGTGTGTGTGTGTGTGTGTGTGTGTGTGTGTGTGTGTGTGTGTGTGCGCGTGTGCGTGTGCAGGTAGGATGGATAGATTGAACAGCCATGACTCATGTCTCTTAGATTAATTCAGTGCAGACAAATGTGGGATTCTTCCTGTCAGATTCCACGTCTCTTTGGTATGCACATCATCTCCGTGAGAATGTATCTGACCCTCTGCTGTTTTAATGCTTTCCACAGATGACCTCCCACTTTCCCCTCTGAGGAGACAGCGGTATCTGTTCGACGTCTCAACCCTCCCAGAAAAAGCGGAGGTGCTGGGAGCAGAGCTCAGGATATACACCAAAGTGTCTGGGAATTTCAGGATATCAGAAACAGAGCCCGTCGACATCCAGCTCCTCTCCTGCTACGACCAGCAGCTGCTGGACTCCAAAACCCTGGACCTCCAGGATTCCCACAGGCCAAAGTGGGAGGTGTTGGACGTCTGGGAGATATTCAAAGAGCGGGAGCACCTGAGCCAGGGCAAGCTCTTCTGTCTGGAGCTCAGGGCCACGCTGGATAACCCCGAGAGGGAGCTGGACCTGCACCTTCTGGGCCTGCACCGCCACGGGAAACCCCAGCAGAAGAAAGCCATCTTAGTGGTCTTCACCAGATCCAAGAAGAGGCAGACCCTCTTCAGCGAGAGGAGAGAAGGGAGAGCTCTGCTGGGCCTCGACAGGAAACCCAAAGAGAGGGGTCCGGGTGCCAAAGCCAGCAGGAGGAGGAGGACAGCGGCTTCTAAAACCCGACACGGGAAGAGGCACGGGAAGAAGTCCAAATCCAGGTGCAGTAAGAAGCCGCTGCACGTCAACTTCAGAGACCTGGGCTGGGACGACTGGATCATAGCCCCGCTGGACTACGAGGCGTACCACTGTGAGGGTGTGTGCGACTTCCCCCTGCGCTCCCACCTGGAGCCCACCAACCACGCCATCATCCAGACTCTGATGAATTCCATGAACCCCAGTAACATGCCCCCGAGCTGCTGCGCCCCGTCCAAACTCAGCCCCATCAGCATCCTCTACATCGACTCAGGAAACAATGTGGTGTACAAACAGTACGAGGACATGGTGGTGGAGTCCTGCGGCTGTAGGTAGTAGCGTGACCTTTGACCTCCTTATTGTCCGTCAGGCTCCGCATTTAGTGGACATAAAACATTTCAAAAAGAACATCTGTGTGGGAAGAGGCACAGATTTATAACCCGCTGATGTGTTTCATAACCGTGGACCAAATGAGGTCAAGACGCCTTAAACACTGCAGTGATTCCCAGTTTGTGGATATGAGATAAACTTCAGGGCTGCAATGAAGGATTACTTTTATTATCAACAAACATGCTGATTATTTTGACCATTAATCAACTGATTCCTTTATAAAAACGTCTCAAACACCTGCTAGAATGTCCCACTGGTCATATTTATCAACCCTCAAAACAAAACCTAAATGTATTTGGTTTTCTCCCAGAAATATCATATAATTATATATGAAAAACCATAAACAGAGGAGCAGAACAGCAACAAAAAGCAAAAAAAAGGAGGAATTAGGTCAGATTTAGAAACTCTATCAGTGTACAAGAGGATTTGATAAAGTATTATCAACAAAAGTGAAGAAAAATGCAAAATAAAAAGCCAACATAAACAGCATGAAGATGGGAAATATAAGAGGCTGCAACCTGCATTTAGGGAAATTAGTTTTTAGGTTTGTTTTTATTATCAAATGAGTTTTAATATTCTTTTTGCAAACTATTCTGTAGATGTAAAATTACCTGGTGACACTTGGATCATTCGCCGAAAAAACAGTCTTTGTGACATTTCAACAGCCTCACTTTAATATTTAATATGTGATATAAATACGTAATATTAAATAAATTAAGACGGAGTTCAATTTCAGCACAAAACCAATTAAATATAACTTAATATAGGAAATTTTTCGCCTATCCGTGCATTAAAGTTGCAAAGAATGAAATGATGTTAGTAAATGTGATGATTCATGTGCAGCTGATTGTTGAATTCCAACTAAAAAGCTGCTGAAATGTTCCAAACACTGTGCAGATTGTCTAAATAAAACCGTTACTAATTACCTCTTTTATTCACTTTAAGACTAAACCATTACTTGTAAAGATAACCAGCTTATTAATCGTTAATGAAAACAAACATTAGTTGAGGTTTTAATCTTATCTGGCGACAAATATTCACAAACATGAAAAAAAAAACAACTGGAAAATAACACATTTGTGCCATGTACTAGTATGCTTCAACAGAAAGCATTCATATAAAAACAGGGGTGTCAAACTCATTTTAGTCCAGGGGCCACACACAGACTAATCTGATCTAAAGTGGGCCGGACCAGTAAAATAACATAAATAATAGGATAAGAACTTAGAAGTAATGTCAACTCTAAAGTTTTCTCTATGTTTTTGAGTGAAAAAAGTCAAATTCCATAATGAAAATGTTTACATCTACGAACCATAACATGAACAAATATGTACAACCTGAAAATTATTCTTATTTTTTTAAAAATATGTGCAATTTTAACAATGTTGCACCTAGTTTATGATTTATACATTACAACTTACAGATCACAGTGGATCTACAAATACACAAAACATTTAATAACAGGCAGCATATTGGTAAAATTACACATACTATTCTTAACACATTCCAGGATGTTCATATTTGCTCAGGTTATTCACATTTTTTCTGAAAGGCTGGTCTGTAAATGTAAACATTTTTGTGTAATTTTACGTTTTTAAAACTAAAACAAAGACAAAATTTTGCAGTTTCATCATTTATAGGTTATTATGATAGTATTTTACTGGTCTGACACAATTGAGATACACTGACCTAAAATGATTTTAACATCCTTGATTGTTAATATCTTCAGTGTAATTTTTGCATTTCACAAATTCATCCCATGGGCTGGACTGGACCGTTTGGCGGGCCGGATTTGGTCCCCGGGCCGCATGTTTGACACCTGTGATATAAAACATACAGTACATGTAATGCCATATAATATAGTGTTGACAGGGTTTTTTTTTGTTTTTCAGTTGCAGTAAAGAAAAAAAAAATGCAGGGACAAAACGCAGCAGGTGAAATATAACACGCCCCTATTTTGCGAGACTTTTGCTGAATTGTTTAGAAAAATCGAAGTGATAAACAGGTTGAAACTCGAGCGAATCTCTGCAGGTTTAAAGACTAGATCTTCACGGCTTCGACTCAGGGAACGAACTCGAGTGCTGGAAAAATAAATAAATAAAACAAAATAAAATGTGACGTCCTTTTATCAGATGAAGTCCAACGGAAACACCGCAGGGTTTTCTCACAGCTTTACTTTTTTCGTCGACGAGACCACTTAAGTTTGTCTAAAATGCACTGATGTTCAGAGATACCACATGTAAATATTGAATGGAGATAATTTATGTTCTATGAGTAAGTTATTGCATTTTTTTTTTTTTTTTATTTGTCCACTTCCAGACTGAATGAATCACACCTTCTGGACGTTCAGGTTCAAATACACATCTGGGTAATGTTTCTGTCACAGACTGTGAAATACTTTGGTATTATCTGTGGGTTTTTTTTGTCTGTACATATAAATAGGAAATAATTTGTTCACCAAAGACAAAAAAAAGTGTCTTTTTTTTTTAATTTGGTGAATTTATTTTTTTTAGGGTATACTATTAGTAGCACATTTTATCCTCATATTTTGTTTGCGCTCTGTATTATTACTGGAATCTAAAAAATAATATATAACACTGATCGATACTGCATCAAACCATGTGACGCATTTTTTACAGTGTGGAATAATCAGTAAAACTAATTTAACCCAAATGAATTTATTCTTATAAACTGTATGAAGTGTTAAAATACATAGAGTAACAGGCCATTTAAATGTCCTCGACTATGTTTTCTGTTTGGCTGTTTTATTCTAAATTAAGTACTTTATTTCTGCATTTCGTCGACTTTTTGTCCATTTTATGGTTATTTCTTAAATATATTTTATGATGCATGTCATAATTAGATTT
The DNA here is from genome assembly GCF_902148855.1 of Sphaeramia orbicularis. Taxonomy (NCBI): domain Eukaryota; kingdom Metazoa; phylum Chordata; class Actinopteri; order Kurtiformes; family Apogonidae; genus Sphaeramia; species Sphaeramia orbicularis. The sequence continues at coordinate 41,367,106 of NC_043967.1, read as the reverse complement.
TTTTTTTATCCTAGCGGTTCACTTTAACAGGTTTTTATGAAGCTTTTCTATTAGAGCACTGAGGCTAAGCTTTGTTTTTGTCAAATAAATTACACTTTATAAGTACATTTGGTGTCGTAGGTTATTGCGTTGACAGTATGACTGGGTTTATTTCACACATTTCACCTGAAAATGCAGCTCAAAGTCAGTGATTATTATAATTGAATGATAACCCAATCTCCATTTTATTTCAGGTTTTTTTTTGCAGAACTAATATCACTGTAATGCTGAATAATTTTATATAAAATGACAGTGAACCTGAGGGATGTCTGACTCTTATTAGTTTATAAGAAAATCGGTGTTTTTGTGTTGTTTTTGTCAGGCTGAAATTAGAAGCATCTTTTTGAGTCTTGCAAAAACAACCCCTTTTCTGTAAAACATAAGTTAAACTTTACTTTTAAAACTATAATTAAATATACGATACTATATATTCTATACATATTAAACTATCCTTTACTTTTCACCATCTTCCAAATACAAAGCTCCATTTTGACCAAATAAATCTGATATTGCGGTATCCTCTGAACAGTTTGCCAAATTTATTCACTAAATATATTTACTTTTATTGTTTTACATATTATCAGGTCAAATCTTTCGTGGTTTAATCTCAATGGATTTACTCAAATACTGCACTGAAGTACAAATTCAAGACAGTTGCAAGTTACATTTCTGTTTTATTTTACTTTTATTCCATTTCTAAAAAGAACATTGATTAGACCTTTGTAGTTTTAGCAGTGTGATTCAACTGGTGAGAAAATAATCCAAAAATATATCTAATAATAACTAAGACAGATGCCACATGATGAAGTACAATAGTGAAATGTTCTTGTATGTAGTATTTATTGGTAAAAACACCATGATGTAGTATTCTGTAACATTAATACAATTTTTAAGTAATAATTCTACACAAATGAGTACTTTTACTTAATATACTTTTAAAACATAAACGAATTAATATGTCTATTCAAGCATAAAAAATACTGTCAATAATAATCAGAATTAGAATTGTATAATTTATTCTGACAATGAAAGGTATAAGAGAATATATGCACAGTTGTATGTACATGCATGGACCTGTATACATATATACAGGTAGGATTTTAAATCTATATACAGTCGTGGAAAACTAATTAGACCATCAAAAGTCATCAAAAACAATGGTTATGCAATCCAGTACTAACTCCTGTGTGTATCATGTGACTAAAACAGACAAAAGAAACACAGAATGTCTAAAAGCACTGTTTTTGTCAGTACAATGCCATAGATATTGATGTAAGAACTCAAGGTGATTTTGGTTATTATCAAGGAAAACATGGAAAATGGATAGATATCAGTTCTGAAATTAAACTACTATGAGCTATTTTTGTTGTTTCATTATATTTGTCCAAACAAATATACCTTTAGTTGTACCAGGCATTAAAATGAACAAGAAATTGAATAAATAATGAAGGAATATTTTTTTCCGCGACTGTATATAACGATATAAAAAGCCAATTTTCAAGGAATTGGCTCATATGTTACACAGCTTTGGAAACACTAGTCATAAATGTGACTAGTAAAGACAACAAGAGTATTATTTCTGTGCACGTGTGTGGTAAAAATATGACAAAATACACATTTAGGCTTATTTATTAAACAAATTAACTGGATATTAAATTAAAAAATAATAATCTAGGAACAATAAATGTGCCAAAAATAAATAATCTCAAGGATTATTTTATTGAGTTTGCATAAAAGTCTAATAATTATTTTCTAAAACACAGGTCTCAAACATGCGGCCCGGGGGCCAAATGCGGCCCGCAAAAGATTCCAATTTGTGGGATGAATTTGCAAAGTGTAAAAATTCCACAGTCAAGGCTGTGGAACTCATTTTAGTTCAGGTTCCACATACTGACCAATATGATCTACAGTCAAATAATAACGGCATAATAACCTACAAAAAATAACGACTCCATATTTTCTTATTGGTTTGATGTAAAAAAAAAAAAAAAAAAAATATTGCATTATGCCTATAAATTTTTGTCTTTGTTTTAGTGCAAAAAATAACATTAAATTATGAAAATATTTACATTTACAAACTATCCTGTAACAATAAAATGTGAATAACCTGAACAAATATGAACAACCTGAAATGTCTAAAGAAAATTTAGCACAATTTTAATAATTTTCTGCCTGTTCCTCAGTGTTTAGTGTCTTTGTAGATCTGATCCATAATGCACATGGACAAATGATAAGTTGAGGCAGAATATTGTTAAAACTGCACTTATTTTTGTTAAGAAATTTCCATTTTTTCAGGTTGTTCACATCTTTTTCTGTTTGGATAGTTTATAAAAGTAAGTATTTTCGTAATTTAATGGGTTTTTTTGCACTAAAACAAAGACAAAATTTGGAGTTTTCATTATTTATCGGTTATTACGTTATTATTTTACTGGAGATCAAATCGGGCTGAATGTGGCCCCTGAAAGAAAATGAGTTTGACACCCCTGTTCTAAAACCTCCGTGATTCAGTTTGACACAGTTTTAAGGAATCATTGACCTAAAACCATCCTGCGTACCTGCTATTGATCGTTGTAAATAAGTGATCAGAATGCAGTGACTGATTAGTTCTCTCTCTCTCTCTGTGGTGTTTCAGCGGTGAGTGGGGTGAGTGACAGGTTTCAGGGTGAAACAGGGTCAGCAGACAAGAGCAGAGAGCGCCATCTTCCATGGGTGGGCTGTGTGAGTTGTGGGTAAAAAAGGGGAGGGGGTAGTGTGTGTGTGTGTGTGGGGCAGGGGGGGTAAAATGTGACAAGCAAATTGGTGGGCAGAGCAAGGATGACCCCCTTTAGTCTTGAGCCATAGTGGGTCCCCTGCCCCTCAGACAATGGCCGTGGAGGATCTCAACATCAGATTAAGCCTGGCTTTTCCTCAGCGGGGTCAAAGGTCAAGTGGTCCATTGTCTTCGGGGGCTGCGGACATTAAACAACGTACACTTCCCCTTAGAAATGGGCAGCAATCAAGAGGAAGGAATGCGTTGTGATGCTCTCGGAGGGCCTCGCCGTCACTGGCCAAACAACAAGGGAGATATAAAAAAGGGGCGGCGGGTTTGAAGCAGCTGTTCCCAAACAGCCAGTCCAGGACAAAAGACTGGAATGCACGGTCTCTATAGCGGCCCGCGGAGGCGTTTCTGGGCTGTGTTGAGCCGTGGCAGATTTGCAGCGAGATGGAGGAAAATATTTGCAGGGGAAACAAAGCCGGGTGTAAATCCAGCGCAGGATTGGGCTGCTGTAATCAGGGAGGGTGGGAAATAACCAGAGCTGGTGTTTTTCTGTGATGTAAATGTTTCACACATGTCCACAGGCCAGCCAGAGGGAAGAAAGCACAGAGTGGGCTAAGTGACAAAGAGAGAAGGCCTTTGTAATCTATGATCAAATATTTACTTAAAGGATAGGTTCACCATTTTTTCAAGTCAGACTTAAAACAACACAGCAGACCGTTACTGTATCCACTGGGAAACTTTCCCTCTCGCGTCTCTGTTTTCAAGAATATTACCGGTGTGGATGCGACTTTTAGATCATTCGCTCAAGTTTCTGCTCCTTAAATTGCATAGCTTTCATATTTTTCTAAGTCACACCTAAGTGAACACATTTAGACTCTGGACAGCAGTGGTGGGGGAAGTACTGAAGCTTAGGTGGTCTGGTGCAGGTCTGCTCTGTGTTCCAGAAAAACAAATATCTATATATAAATATATAAATATATAAAATATATACTCAGTTAACCCGTAAAGACCCAGACAACCACTGTCGACCAAAAGCATCTATTGATCTAAACTGTTCATCCATTAATTCTATCAATACATGTAAATAATTGGTGTAAAATACAGTTTGTCGTCTTTTCACGGTCATCAGATATGACCCATTTTGGACGTTCAGAGGCTCTGTAGTTACCGTGGAACACCGTCATCTTCTACAGCATTGATTCACCAGTAAAACCCATGGCGTGGATCAACGACAGGGATGGAGACACTGGGTTTATGTTTAGTTAATGAAAGATTTTGCTGAAAAAGTCACTATTTCTTCAGCTTTTTTCTGTTTTGACTATAATAACCTGTGAACTTTTACTCTGACTTAAAACAACACAAGCAGACCGTCAATGTATCCACTGGGAAACTTTCCCTCTTGCTTCTCTGTTTTCAAGACTATTACCGTGTGGATGCGACTTTTAGATCATTCGCTCAAGTTTCTGCTCCTTAAATTGCGTAGAGCTCGTATTTTTCTAAGTCACGCCAAAGTTGAACACACTGGGGGAAGTACTGAAGCTTAGGTGGTCTGGCGCAGGTCTGCTCTGTGTTCCAATAAGTCAGAACTAAACATGGAGAATCAGCGTTTCAGTTTCTCTGCTCCGTATATCTGGAACAAACTACCAGAAATATCAGGTCTGCTGAGAGTCTGAGTTCTTTTAAGTCAAGTTAAAGACTCTCACCTGTTCACTGCTGCCTTTGACTAAAAGGCTTTTGACTTTTTACATTTTACATTCTCTTTCGAAACTCTGCACTGCAACTTCTACATTAATATATAGTGTTTTTATATTTTTGGGTCTTATGTGTTGTTTTCTTACTTCCTGTTTTTAATTCACCTTTTTACATGTTTAATTTATAATGTTTTAAATGTGTTTCTTTTTCCTTGTCGTATTTCAATGTCCTGTGTGAAGCACCTGAATTGCCTTGTTGCTGAAATGTGCTATACAAATAAACTTGCCTTGCTTTAGTACTTACATAAATATATAAAATATATACTCAGTTAACCCATAAAGACCCAAACAACCACTATTGACCAAAAGCATCTATTGATCCTAAACTGTTGATCCACTAACTCTATCAATCCATGTAAATAATTGGTGTAAAATACATTTTGTCATCTTTTCACAGTCATCAGATATGACCCATTTGGACGTTCAGAGGCTCTGTAGTTACCGTGGAAACACCATCATCTTCTACAGCATGATTTCACCAGTAAAACCCATGGAGTGGATCAATGACTGGTTGTATACAATAGTTTTTATGTTCAGTTAATGATATATTTTGCAGACAAAGTCTTTTTTTTCTTCAGTTTTTTCAATTATAATTACCTTTAAATTTATTCTGAACTTCAACGAACATGTACATGATCAGTAACTTACAAGAAAATCCAAAAACAGAAATAATATTATAATAAATTAAATGCCAGTCCCTTCTGAAGGTTAAATGTAGAGGGAAAATTCATGTAGAAGTTGCCATAAAATAGTTGTAACTCTGTAAAGTTTAAAACACTGAGTGAAAAAGAATCAGAGCTTTTACTGAAGTCTAAAAAATGCAGTATAATGTTGAATAGAACAGGAGAAAATCAGTATTTACACATATTTCAGGTTACTGTGACTGAAAGTGATTTGGTCAAAACTGATCGGTGGGATTTTTCCTAAATGTGTAGATTTCATATTTTTCTAAGTCACACCTAAGCTGAACACATTTAGGCTCTGGACAGCAGTGGTGGAGGAAGTACTGAAGTTTAGTACTTATATAAATATATAAAATATATACTCAGTTAACCCATAAAGACCCAAACAACCACTGTCGACCAAAAGTATCTATTGATCTAAACTGTTGATCCACTAACTCTATCAATACATGTAAATAATTGGTGTAAAATACAGTCTGTCATCTTTTCATGGTTACCAGATATGACCCATTTGGACGTTCAGAGGCTCTGTAGTTACCGTGGAAACACCGTCATCTTCTACAACATTGATTCACTTGTAAAACCCATGGAGTTGGATCAATGACAGCGGATGGACACACTGGGTTTATGTTCAGTTAATGAAAGATTTTGCTAAAAAAGCCACTATTTCTTCAGTTTTTTTTCTGTTTTGATATAACCCGGTGGTTCCCAGCTTTTTTTGGCTCACGACCCATTAACATTACAAATTTCTGGCGACCCCAGATATTGTTTTTGTTAAATTAATGTTTTTTGATCATGTTATAGTTTGCTATACGATGTTGCAAATAACATTAATTTTAGAGGACATTTAGTCTATATAATGTGCATTATTATGGACGGAGGCAGAAAAGCCAGGTGTAGATTACTGCACAAAGTGAGAATTTTATTTTCCTTTTTCAGGATATGTGCAGTCAGTCCAGCTTGGATTTACAAGGATGACAATTAATACTGAACAAACAAGAACTCAAACTATGAATTATGAAAGAGCTGCAGCAGTCTGAAACTGACCACAATGAAATTGAAACGGTAAACAGAACCACAGTGCTTAGTTTCAGTTCAGAGTTTGTCATGTCTTTTATGTATCGGGATTGTCTCTGTCCGCTCCACATATATGTTTTAATAACCTTTGACTTTTACTCTGAGCTTTTATGAACATCTACACGATCAGTCAAGTAAATAAAGAAAAATACATGATTTTCACTGGAAGAAAAATGCTAAATTCAGAGGATTAATTATAACAAATGGTGATAAATCATGTAGGAAAGGTCATATAGAGAGAAAAATTCATTTGGTAAGTGCCACAAAAGTCACACTGGGTCCTAATGGGTTAAAAGTCGAAGTACTACATCAACAATCTTACTTCAGTAAACGTAAGTTCTTATTTTTAAATTTACTATTAAGTTGTTGTTTTTTTTTAAGTAAAAGTACTCACACAGTGGGTCGTCTCAATGTCTGGACTGTACCATTATGATAAAGAATGTAGAGAATGTCACTGCTGTGATATTTACAAACAACCATACTGTCTACGTGTATTTTAAAGGCTAGTGTACTTATTGTGTGCTTTCTGCAATACTCTACGTACTCTAACTTATAATTCTGTGGATGACAAGTTATTTATTACCCACTAATTTATCAATTTAGCTTCTACCTTAACTATTTTTTCATGCAAGATTTTAAAGGAAGTTGTGTTCATAAAATGTAACGTGTAACAGCATAAATTGTACAAATGTAGTGGAGTAGAAAGTACAGATAAGTACAGATAATGGAGGTAAAATCAAAAGTATGCCTTATTATTTTTGCTAAAGTACAGATAAGTACAGATAATGGAGTAAAATCAAAAGTATGCCTTATTATTTTTGCTAAAGTACAGATAAGTACAATAATGGAGTAAAATCAAAAGTATGTTTTGTTTTTATGAAGTACAGATACATAAATATTTACTTAAGTACAGTAATTAAGTACAAATACTTTGTTAGATTCCACCACTGTTGGAACAGTAACAGTATTTTCCTCATTAACACTTTATAAACATCATTAAGTTCAGGCCGTCTTAGGTGCATGTATGATAACTGTCATTCCTTCTGCTCATATTGTACGTTTAGGATCCTTCTCCAAAACACTCTCACTGTAAGTGTTGTAAGACAAACTCCACAGACCAGAAAATATTTTTATGAAGTGTCTGAAGTCATTGTGAAGTTAAAGTCTGTTTATTACTAAATTCCCACATTTTTTATGCCTTCGTTTCTGGCAACAGCCACGGCTTTGTGTTTTGAGTCGGTCAACTGTTTGCCTCAGGAACGCAATAGTTTAATAATACTCAAGGTGAATTTATTAAATTTGGCTTAATGTCCACTGGAACTCAAATAAGAACAGATTGGATTTTGGTGCCAGAGGTAAAAAGTCAAGGTCACAAACACACAGAACTGGAAACTGGAACACTCATATGTTCTGTCAGTCCACCCGGTGGCCGGTCACAGTACTGCAACAACAACAACAAAAACCTAACTCTAACCCACATTCATCCCATAGGCCAGCTTGACCCCTTGGATGGTCAGTTTTGGCCCACGGATGTATGTTTGGCACCTTTATCGTACACATGTGGGACTGATCTGCAGGTATTAGTAACATACAGATGGGTAGATTTGTGACATTAAAATCACAAATCTACTCATTAGGGTTAGAGTTAGAGTGGGGTTAGAGGGTTAGGGTTAGGGTTAGGGTTAGAGTGGGGTTAGGTTTAGGGTTAGGGGTCAGGGTAAGGTTAGGGGAATATGTTTTAAAAGATGCACTGGCTCACAAATCCTATTAATATTGTTTTCCTACAAATTAAAAAGAAACATATGAAAAGGTCTATTAAAACTCTCTAAAAGGTCTCTAAAAAATCTTCCAGGTAAATATTCAGAATTGGCTTAAACTGTGATTAAAAAATAGGATTAGGATTTTTGGTTAGGGCAGTGGTTCTTAACCTTGTTGGCGGTACTGAACCCCACCAGTTTCATATGCGCATTCACCGAACCCTTCTTTATTAAAAAATAAAATAGGATTTTTTTCAAATTCAAGACACAGGCATATGTTTTACTGGTGCACAAAATGAACTGTGCATTAACATCACTGTGTTCAAAGAACAAAACCAATACAGTGCATGAATTCACAACAAATTACATACCTTTTCACAAAGACATGACCTTTTTTAATACTACCACACTGAAATGGTTTTAATTTTTAACCTTATGTATTCCAATAATGAACTTATTGAATTTATGCTATTTATCATTTTTAACATTTTAACACACACCCATCACCTAATTTCCATCAAGCTACAGTAATAATGAATATTTACTGCAAATCAGTGTATCAATAGTGTATCAAAAAAAAGTTCTCATTATACTCCTTCAGTATTTTGTGATTGTTGTTTTATTACGGCACTAGCTCGGCTTTAGCGTAATACGATTTCTCCATCCGTGACGGTGCGTCGGTCGTCACATGATTGCAGCTGACCAGTGCGGTGACCGAAAAATGTAAACAAACGCTACACATGGCTGCCTCCGTGGTTAACAGGAAGTAGCAAAAGTCATAACAACGATGTGGAAAATACTCAAATAATTCATCGTCAGACGAGTGGAAGAGATTATAAACATTTCTGGATGTGTTGTAGTGCTATAAGCAACAACAATACACCGCGTATACTGGATGTCAATCAGAGAAAGAGTCTCCGAAGCTGTTTGTTTACATACATGGACCTAGCCCGACACACACACCCGACTAATGAGTCGAGTGTGTGTCTTGACCTCCGCCGAACCCCTGAGACGACTCACCGAACCCCTAGGGTTCGATCGAACCCAGGTTAAGAACCACTGGGTTAGGGTAGGATTGGGGGTCAGGGTTAGGGATAAGGATAGGTTTATAGGATAGGGCTGGGTTAGGGGTTAGGGTTAGGGGATAGCGTTAGGGCTAGGGTTATGGGATAGGGTTAGGGTATAGGGGATAGGGGATAGGGGTTAGGGGATAGGGTTAGGGGATAGGGTCAGGGGATAGGGTTAGGGGATAGGGGTTAGGGCTAGGGTTAGGGGATAGGGTTAGGGCTAGGGTTAGGGGATAGGGTTAGGGATAGGGATAGGGGATAGGGTTAGGGCTAGGGTTAGGGGATAGGGTTAGGGATAGGGATAGGGGATAGGGTTAGGGCTAGGGTTAGAGGATAGGGTTAGGGATAGGGATAGGATAGGGGATAGGGTTAGGGTTAGGGTTAGGGATAGGGTTAGGGGATAGGGTTGGGAGATAGGGTTTGGGCTAGGGTTAGGGGCTAGGGTTAGGGATAGGGTTAGGGATAGGGGATAGGGTTAGGGATAGGGGCTAGGGTTAGGGCTAGGGTTAGGGGATAGGGTTAGGGATAGGGGATAGGGTTAGGGATAGGGATAGGGGATAGGGTTAGGGGCTAGGGTTAGGGATAGGGTTAGGGATAGGGGATAGGGTTGGGGGATATGGTTAGGGCTAGGGTTAGGGTTAAGGTTAGAGTTAGGGGATAGGGTTAGAGTTAGGTTTATTGGAAATCTATCGTACATGCATGGGCTCACAAACCAGTTTTGTTTTTGTTCCCTCATGTGGTTCTGAACCAGAGTGTTTTTAAAAGAAACATAGTCAGCCTGATGGTTCCAGGATATCTGATTCCACGTAAGTACTGAAAGGTAGGTAGACGGGGGGGGGGGGGGGGGGGGGGGTGTTATATTTATTTATTTGAGGTGTGAAACTATAAAGAAATGAGACAAACGTTCTTCTTGAGGTGAGTAAGGTAGGGGTTAGGGTTAGGGTTGGGGTAGGGGTTAGGATGGGGGTTTGGGTCAGGGTTAGGGTTTTTTAAAAATATCTTGTGGTAGGAATGTCACAGGAGGGACGGTTGGGGTGTCTACAGACAGGTCTCATTAAGACGGAGAAACTGGTATAAGATGAGTTGTTGTGTGATGTTGGGTGGTGAAGCAAATTTGATAAAACCCCACTGGTCTCACCGTGGTTCGCTGTATCTCAGGAATGGAAGGTTGTAGAGACACAGGACCGGCATTTTCAGCGACCCCAGGATGGATCGTAGACATCAGTGTAAACATGATGAATTCATACAGTGCAACTTCAGAAACTGTGGGTTTATTTTTTTCATTGGAGGAGGACTGATACACATGAAGTTCTTTAGAAAGACTCAGTGTGAACATGAGGAATGACTACAACAAACAGAACCATTTTCACTTCTCATATTGATCCAAGACCAGCTGTGGGCATATCCACTAAACCTGTTTCCACAAAGACAACAAAACGCCTTTCCCCTGCAGGTTTGGGCTGATAAATCCCAACACGTGTCATGTTTGTTTGCTTTAAGTCTCTGCAGAAGTGAGGTCCCTGCCATCCTGACCTGTGTGTTTGCTCTGGTAAACGTTGCCTGTCCAAGGCTCTGGACTGGAAAACCCTCTGTGTGGAGTCGAATGGCAGACTGAAAGCTGTCTGACTGACAAACAGGGAAGTGACTTGTTTCTCCTTCTGTGGTTAAGTAAACACAAAGGATCGCACAGCGTCAGTACGTCCAACGAATTATGCGGAATCAGAGATGGGCTTGTCTGAACCGAACTGATCCTCAACTTTCTCACACGGACCTCATATATTTGTTATTTTTTGTGTATTTAAGCACAAAAAAAAATACACTTTTTTTTTTTTTTTTTGCCAAATGTTTTTATTTAAATTTTATCATTCTGACAACCATACAACAAACAACACACAGTGCATATATCAGATCCATACAACCTGTTGACTACAATCACAAACATTATTATGTTTACAAGAAAAAAAAATTAAAGCTGCAAGCAGCATTGGGCGGGACCTCGCACTGGGCATTCTGCCTCCTGTGCATTCCACCTCCCGTGCGTTCTGCCTCCCATGACCATCGACACCTCAGCTCCATTCACTCCTGACACTAACCCCCTCCCTTTTGTATCCGTCTTACTTTCTTCCCTACAGAACACCTGCGCCTTTCTGCTGAAACCACCATCACCTTTTAATGAGGCTTTTATTTTGAAAAGCCTACTGTGTGTGTATGCATATGTGTGTGTGACAGACAGAATCCGTTTGAGTGAAACTGAATGAACAGTTGAGCATAAAAAACTCATATTGTACAGTTGTATTAAGGCTTTGATTTTGAAAAACTTTATTTTGTGTTGTGGTTGCGTGTGTGTGTCTGTGCGTGTTACCTTTCACATTTTTATCATGTCTTCATTTTATTCTAGTTTTATATATCTATATCTATCTATCTATCTATCTATCTATCTATCTATCTATCTATCTATCTATCTATCTATCTATCTATATCTATATATATATAAATATATATATATATACAGTACAGGCCAAAAGTTTGGACACACCTTCTCATTCTTCGCATTTTCTTTATTTTCATGACTATTTACATTGTAGATTCTCACTGAAGGCATCAAAACTATGAATGAACACATGTGGAATTATGTACTTACAAAAAAGTGTGAAATAACTGAAACATCTCTTATATTATAGTTTCTTCAAAGTAGCCACCCTTAGCTCTGATGACTGCCTTGCACACCCTTGGCATTCTCTTGATGAGCATCAAGAGGTAGTCACCTGAAATGGTTTTCACTTCATAGCTGTGCCTTGTCAGGGTTACTTAGTGGAATTTCTTGCCTTATTGATGGGGTTGGGACCATCAGTGTGTTGTGCAGAAGTCAGGTTGATGCACAGCTGACAGCCCTATTGGACAACTGTTAGAATACATATTATGGCGAGAACCAATCAGCTAAGTAAAGACAAACGAGTGGCCACTCATTACTTTAAGAAATGAAGGTCAGTCAGTCTAGAAAATTTCAAAAACTTTGAATGTGTCCCCAAGTGCAGTCGCAAAAACCATCAAGCGCTCCAACGAAACTGGCTCACATGAGGACGCCCCAGGAAAGGAAGACCAAGAGTCACCTCTGATGCTGAAGATAAGTTCATCTGAGTCACCAGCCTCAGAAATCGCAAATTAACAGCAGCTCAGATTAGAGACCAGATGAATACCACACAGAGCTCTAGCAGCAGGACACATCTCTACAACAACTGTTAAGAGGAGACTGCGTGAATCAGGCCTTCATGGTCAAATAGCTGCTAGGAAACCACTGCTCAGGAGAGGGCAACAAACAGAAGAGATTATTTGGCCAAGAAACACAAGGAATGGACATTAGACCAGTGGAAATCTGTGCTTTGGTCTGATGAGTCAAATTTGAGATCTTTGGATCCAAGCGCCGTGTCTTTGTGCGACGCAGAAAAGGTGAACGGATGGATGCTACATGCCTGGTTCCCCACCATGAAGCATGGAGGGGGAGGTGTGACTGGTGTGGGGGTGCTTTGCTGGTGACGCTGTTGGGGATTTATTCAAGATTGAAGGCAACCTGAATCAGCATGGCTACCACAGCATCCTGAAGTGACATGCCATTCCATCCGGTTTGCGTTTAGTTGGACCATCATTTATGTTTCAACAGGACAATGACCCCAAACACACCTCCAGGCTGTGTGAGGGATATTTGACCAAGAAGGAGAGTGATGGAGTGCTGCGCCAGATGACCTGGCCTCCACAGTCACCGGACCTGAACCCAATCGAGATGGTTTGGGATGAGCTGGACCGCAGAGTGAAGGCAAAAGGGCCAACAAGTGCTAAGCATCTGTGGGAACTTCTTCAAGACTGTTAGGAAACCATTTCAGGTGACTACCTCTTGAAGCTCATCAAGAGAATGGCAAGAGTGTGCAACGCAGTCATCAGAGCTAAGGGTGGCTACTTTGAAGAAACTAGAATATAAGAGATGTTTCAGTTATTTCAACACTTTTTTGTTAAGTACATAATTCCACATGTGTTCATTCATAGTTTTGATGCCTTCAGTGAGAATCTACAATGTAAATAGTCATGAAATAAAGAAAATGCAAAGAATGAGAAGGTGTGTCCAAACTTTTGGCCTGTACTGTACATATATATATATATATATATATATATATAATATATATATCTATATATATATATCTATATATATATACACACACACATATATATATATACATATATACGTGTGTGTGTGTGTGTGTGCTATACATATATATATATATATATATATATATATATATATGTATATATATATATATATATATAAAACTGAGGGTTTTACTTGGAAAGGCAATTTGCTGACTTCCTGTTGGAGTTAGCTCTCGACGCCCACTGGAACATTCGTAGTGCTCGATGTAAGGAACATTTTGGCATTGGTTTCATGTCTCTCGGACATTCCTGCTGGCGCTATGGCGGTTTCTGTGTTTTTGACATAGGTGGCGCTGGAGAGCCCATTTTGCCACCTGCGGGGTTAATTTTTGCATTTTATCAAATTTTTTGCCAGACCTGATATACGTGCCAAATTTGGTGAGTTTTCGAGCATGTTTAGCGGCGTCAAAATCCAGTTCAAAGTGGCGTTGGGAAAATAATAATAAAAAATGAACAAAAAACAATAGGGGCCTTGCCTTCTGGCACTCACTGTGGAGTGGACCCGCCCTCTCGGCTCAGTCCCTAAAAAATTATACAAAATAGAGAAAGCTGAGCATCCACCTTCAGAACCCCACAGTGGTAACATTTTCAATTGTTTGCATTGTCCTCCAATAAATTTAGATTCTTATCATACACATTGAAAAGCTTCCAAACACGTTCAAATGACTCCTGTTTGCCCTTAAGAATAGAGGACATTTTTTCTAGTGGAAGGGTAGAAGGCATCTGCCGTATCCACTGACTAACAGTTAGTCTATGAGTTCTTTTCCAAAAAAATGAAATGCATTTTCATTGCATTTTCATTGCATTCATTCATTGCATTTTCAAAAAAATGAAATGCATTTTTTAGCGATAAGTAGACTGAAGTCTATAAAAATCCATTCATTTGTTGTGTATTTATGTTTTTCTGGATATATGCCAAACAGAAATAACTTTGGGTCTAACATGACTTGTTTAGAAATAATTTTTTCAATTATTTCCCTGATTTCCCTCCAGAACAGTGCAGTTTGTTGACAATACCACATACAGTGAACCAGTGTTCCTTTGCATTCTGCACATTTGGAGCATATATCAGATATATTCTTATACAGGTTGAGATCTACTAGCGTAATATAAACTCGCGTCAACCATTTAAACTGGATTAGTCGAAGGCGTATATTAATGGAACTGGTGTGTACAAAAGCAAAAAAATACACTGTTTTGCCTTTTACTTCATGATTACTTTTGACTTATTAAAACAAAGACTCATTGTTCTCCATCAGAAACCACATATTTGTTCTTTTGTGTCTCGTTTTCTCTGTCTTTAACCCCTCTCCCTACACATCTCTACCCGTTACGTTTGGTCTCCACAAGTCGAACAAGATGTTTCGTTCCCATTTTTGATCTCTCTGCTCTCTTGCAGACTGTGGCCTCGGGTGAATGTTTCATGAGAGGGCAACAGGCGGAGATCCACATTTTTTCTGACATCTCAAAGACTTATTCACAATACCTCATAATGATAAAGTTTTATAGCGATTGGAAAAGTCCTTTAGACTTTGTGACGCACCTGAAGGGTGGAGGAAGACAGCCTGCAGCAGTGTGGGTTTGGATTTAACACTTTAGAGATATGGGTGGGGCTAACCACAACTATGTCTGATACTAAACCCATTTTTGATGTTTTACTGATCATTTTTCATCCTTCTCAGAGTTAAGCCCTGGCCATTAGTGATGAGACTTTTGGCTCTTTGAAGGGAGCCGTTCAGTGAAAAGAGCCGTTCAACAGACTGGCTCTTTTATGTTTTTTGCATTATTTGAAACACCAATGTTTTAATGACTAAATAGGCTACATGTGATGATTGACATTACATTTTAAAGGTGTTTAATTGGCACAACAGTAAATATTATCTTACTGTAAAAAAGAATAGTTAGTTCAAATGTGTGGGCTAAATACATGACATGAGAGGTGACATTAGGCAAATGCTGGAATTTGACAAAAACATCACGGTACATTATGTGGACTAGTCTGTAGCCTAAAATGAAGAAGAAATAAAACATTTTTTTCTGAAATAACATTTTATTCTCCTCAAAACAAGAACAATAAATGTGTGTAAACATATGGAAAACATTGCACAAAACACAAAAGCCCTTTATCATTGCAGTTACTCAAATACCTTAACAACTGCAGTGCATTTTCCCTCAGAACAAGAACAATAAATGTGTGTAAACATATGGAAAGAAATTGCACAAAACACAACAGTGATCAATCCGTTATTAATAAAAAAACAAAAACAAGAATGGATCTTTACAAAGACTCGGTTCCCATCGTTCATTTCAAAGAGCCGTTCACAAGATTCAATTTGTTCGTGAACGTCACATCACTACTGTCCATTTTGCTCATAGTTACAGGCTAGAATTACTATGTGATATAATTTTATCATCAGGTTATGTAGATTATGCTATTATTTTGCCGGAAATGCTCATTTATTTGCCTGTGATTTAAACATTTTTGTCCCTTTGTGATTACATTTAGGGGTCTATGTGGTTTCTCAAATGAGTTAGGAACAGAAGACATGACGAAAGAGTAAAGGCACTTCAATTTATCACAATATTTTTGATTTTAAAGTTACTAAGTAAGAAAAGATTTTTTCTAAATTATTGTTAAAAATGTGATCTCCTAATGTTAAGTTTGGATGAGTGCCCATATTTTTTCCATTTTATGCATCTTTAACTTCTATTCTACTACATCTCAGATGCAAATACTTTACATTTTACTCCAGTACATTGGTTCTGACAGGTCTGTTTCTTTCCAAAGGCTGACGAGGCCAGCAACGGATGTGAGAGTGAATGAATAATGCAGTGGTTCCCCAACCTTTTTTGGCTCATGACCCCATTTTAACATTGAAATTTCTGACGACCCCAGACATTCAAAGCAGAGACTTTTTTTTTGTTTTTTTTTGCTAAAATTTATTTGTTTTTGATGATGTGATAGTTTGCTATACCATGTTGCAAATAAAGGTTAATTTTTGACGATACATTAGTCTATATAACGTATATTTTTATGGACGGAGGCAGTAAAGCCAGGTGTAGATTACTGCACAAAGTGAGAATTTTATTTTCCTTGGTCAGGATATGTACAGTCAGTCCAGCTTGGATTTACAAGGCTGACAATTAATACTGAACAAACAAGAACTCAAACTATGAATTATGAAAGAGCTGCAGCATCTGGAACTGACCACAATGAACACTTGAAAGATAAACAGTACCACAGTGCTTCAGTTTCAGCTTCACAGTTTGTCATGTCTTTTATGGATTGGGATTGTCTCTGTTAACTTACCATATATTTTTTATTGGTAAGTTTTTTTTTTTGTTTTTTTTTTATCAATTACTAGAAATGTCAGGCGACCCCTTTTGAATTCCAGGCGACCCCATGTGGGATCCCGACCCCAAGGTTGAGAAACACTGGAATAATGGATCCATTGTACACACTTTGAGTATGTGTTAATATAAAAGTGCTTTATAACTCTAATCCATTATTATTCTCTGTTGGTCTACAGTTTTATATTAGTTCTCTGAAAATGTCTTAAATTATTCCCAATACTCAATGTTATATTATATTATATTATATTATATTATATTATATTATATTATATTATATTATATTATTTTATATTATATTATATTATATTATATTATATTATATTATATTATATTATATTATATTATATTATATTATATTCTCTCGGTCACTGTTTCCAGTAGTGTACGTGTATATTAGTGGATTTATCCAATCATGTTTCAGCATCATTAGTTGCCGGGTAAAATCAATTTGCCTTGAGGCTCAGAATCAACAGTGCTTTAACTTAACAGAATGAACCTGTTGCTTTACCCAATCAGATTTCATATTGGCCACACTTGGCCATCTAGCAGGCGTACAATAACATTAGTATCTTTATATTATTTGATTGGACAGTCAAAGAGCGATGAGTCAGAGAAAACTCAGCAACTCTAAACCACATCAACTTGAATAAGTTCAAATATAGGTTTAGATTTAACAGCTGTTTTCACACATAATGGCTGACAGGAGAAGAAATAGATTTGATCACTAACATACAAAAAAAAAAAAAGCATTAGTTTTATGAGTATAATGTATTTTATCACTATATGTATGTTTTTGCCACTTTATTTGGTAAATATTGATTGTGCTTGAGGTGATGTATGTGGTGCAACTGTAGTGAAAGGAAACCGGTTGATTTGTGTTCATTGGGTTTCTTGCTTCAGTAACGGCATTCATTCATCCATTCACTCATTCATTCATTCATCCATTCATTCTTGCTATTTAAGAAATCTACCTGTGATGCGATGCCCTATAGCACAGGTGTCAAACTTGCATCCCAGGGGCCAAATCTGGCCCGCCAAAAGTTCCATTCCGGCCCTGCAGGATGAAAGTGCAAAATGAACCTGAACAGTCCAGGTCGTCCAAATCATTTTGGTTCAGGTTCCACATACAGACAAATGTGATCTACAGTAAAAATAACAACACAATAACCTGTAAATAATGACAACTACAAATTTTCTTTGTGAAAAATTATGTGGAAAAAATTTAAGTGAAAAAAATAACATTACATGGTGAAAAAATTAAAATTTACAAAACTATTCTTTCACAATAAAATACAAATAAATACATAAATAAAAACAAAGATGAACAACCTGAAATGTGCAATTTGAACAATATTCTGCCTGTTACTAAATGTTTTCTGCATTTTTTTTGCACTTTATCTGTAGTTGTGTTAATAATAAGAGATGGAATATTGTAGAAATTGTTCTAATTTTAGTTCCAAACTCCAAAATTTTAACAATATTCTGCCTGTTACCAAATGTTTATGGAACACTGTGTGTAATGTACATGTATAATTAATAAGTCGAGGCATAATATTGTTAAAATTGCACTAATTTTTCAAATGAAATTTCTGTTTTTTCAGGGTTTTCACATTTTTTTTGTAAGATGTAAATATTTTCATAATTTAATTGGGGGTTTTTGTACTAAAACCAAAAAAAACAACAACTTGGATTTGTCATTATTTATAGGTTATTAAGTCATTATTTTACTGGTCTGGGCCGCTTGAGATCAAATTGGGCTGAATATGGCCCCTGAACCAAAATGAGTTTGACACCCCTGCCCTACAGTATATTGTTTCTTTTTTTTTTTTTTGTTGTTGTTTTTTTTTTTTATTGTATTGATGGTATACTAAGGTAGATTAAGTCAGAACACCACTGATGGCCCAGGTGTAAAATACCCTGCCCACCACTGGGTTTTCTTCACCATCCTGTCCAGTGAAAACCACATATATTCAAATGCGCTGATTTTGAGTGTTACTAAAAGACTGGGGGACTAAATGTTCCTTTATGGTTTTAGTTCAAAATTCTTCTCCTTCTTAAAGTAAATAAGCTCTTTAAAGACCTCTTGGAGTTACTGGGAAATGCATTATCTGAAATCTGAACACAGGCCTGTTTGAGGTACAGTGTGTGGTTCATGCAGGACAGTAACTCTACAAACACAGGATGATCAGGCTGATACAGAAACAATATGGTCAATGTACTGTGACTTATTTACATGTGGAATGGAGTTAAAGTTTCAGTACACTATATTGTTTTTTTTTGTTTTTTTTTTTACATCAGCTTTCATTATAATGTGACTCAAGTGGTTCAAGAGGAAACAAAACTTCTGCACCTCCTTCTGACTCTGCTCACAGGTTGTAGAAACCTATGACGAGATACTGGATTTTCTGTCGAGATGTGTCTCTACTGCTTTAACCCTCAAAAGAGAACAATATATCCATCACTGTGAAAAGAAACTGCTGAAATTCAAATCGTATCATTGTGGACTTCCTTTGTTTTTTGTCTCATTTGGAAATTCCGAGGCTCCACATTTTCTGCAAATGTTTATCACTCTCTCCATCTCACTGACACTTATTTAGCTCTGGATCAGCACTTATGTTGCTCTAATGATGTTCTAATGTTCGAAAATACATGTTCCCTTTCACCTTAAATGTGTTTTTCTTGTATTTTTTACATTTACGTCTCTCTTTTGTTGCCCCTTACAGGTAAGGAACCACATATGGTAACTTCAACGATCATGATTTTCTACATAACAATAAACAATTATGAAAAAAATTCACAAAAGTGATAAAGTCTTGTTATGTCCTCCAATAACACACTAAGGTTGAAATTTGGAATTTCAGGATATTTCTATGTGTGAATTATAAAGGGTTAAAGCAGCGTATGACTGAAATGTCACTCGGGTCTTTTCAGAAATTTTGTCGCACAGTGCATTGTGGGTATGGGAATTCCACGCAGCAGCACTGTCACTGTCTTTTTGTGAGTGCTGAACCCAAATATGGCCTTTAGCTCCATCCACCGACTATACAGGGTGTCCCATAAGTCTCCATATATAGGAGACATAATACATTCCATACATATATGGTTCTAACATGTATTTCTTTATATTTCTTGTTTATAGTTCTTCAGCAGACACGCATTGAAATGTGTTCCCAACAAAATGGCAGTCATATAGAGCATATTATATAGATAAAAACGGTTTATGTCAAGAAACGTTTATTTTTCCTATGTATGGAGACTTATGGGACACCCTGTACTCATTCTTTAAAACAACCCTGGTGGACTGTATAATTTTACATTGTAGTGATCTGGCTCGTTTTAGCTGAATCTGTGAGAAACCGTTTTCGCTTGATCGCATTCTCACAATGCACTTCACTCTCAAAAATAGAGGTACCAGCTTGTACGTAAAAGCGTACAAATGCTTGTCGCTGGGGGTGTACTTTTTTGAGAGACATTTCTGTACTCTTTCGAAATGGTCCATTTTTGTACCTTAAGTACTTTACACAGAAAGAAAACTCTCATATAGTTGATAATGCCATGATGTTTACAGTTTGAACCGGTGGCCTAATTGGAAAAAAAAAAAAAAAAAAAAAACGGCATAGGCAAGCTAGCATGGAGGTGTGAATGAAAACTTGATAAAACAGAAATTATGGCAATAATCAGAAGTTCTAATGAGCTAAATAAATTATTAGGCTATTATCATTGAGCTAATTGGGCTATTAAATTAAAACACAAATTATTATTAAATATAATATAGAGTAATTACAGTATAATATATAATAAATAATGTGCTAAGCCTAATGTTTGAACTATAATTAGGCCTACTGTTCAGTTCTCCTAGCCTATAGCCTATTCTCATGGTCTACACACATTTTTGAATGCTGCAGGGTACCCTATAGTACAAATTTGTACTTTACATAAGTTTGGACCCTTTTTCATAGTCTAAAGCACAGGTGTCAAACATGTGGCCCGGGGGCCAAATCCGGCCCTCCAAAGGGTCCAGTCTGGCCCCTGGGATGAATCTGTAGCATGCAAAAATTACACTGAAGATATTAATCATTTTAGTTCAGGTTCCACATACAGAACAATTTAATCTAAAGTGGGTCAGATCAGTCAAATACTATCAGATTCACTCATATCCTCCTGAGACCCAGCAATGCATTTTTGTCCTCTGTAGTAGACAAGAGTTTCACAGCTTTACTTTAAAATAAAAAATGTCCACTAAAAAGGACGTTATATATTAAAAATAAATAAATAAATAAATAAAAATGTATCTGAAAAAACTGTTGCATCATGCTGTTTCCAATTAAGGCAATTACTTAATGTAAAATGGCAAAAATGTTGACTTACTGGGTCTCAGGAGGATAAATACTCACAACTCCACATTTTTCTCTTTGTAAATATACACATTTTCATGTCATTTTACTGTATTTACACTAAAACAAACTACCATTTCACAAAAATGTGAATAACTTGAACAAATATGAACATTTTGAAATGTCTGAAGTTTACCAATCTTCTGTCTGTTATTAAATGTTTTGTGTATTCATAGATCCACTGTGATCTGTACGTGTATATTTGTAAATGATGTCAAGAAATTTCAGTTTGTTCATGTTATTCACATCGTTTTAAAAGCTAGTTGGTAGATATAAACATTTTTATTACTTAATTTGACTTTTTTCTCTCTTAAACACAGAGGAAAGTTTGGAGTTGACATTATTTATATATTATTATGTTATTATTTCACTGGTCCGGCCCACTTCAGATCAAATTTATCTGAATGTGGCTCCTGAACTAACATGAGTTTGACACCCCTGGTCTAAAGGTACAATCCTGGCCTCCTAAAGACCAATATTTTACTTTTGAGAGAACATTCTTAAAAAATGTACTTATAGGTACATAAATGTTCTGATCTCGTACCTCTATTTTTGAGAGTGTTCACAATACAATTTCCGAAAAGGCCTGAGTCATGTTTCAGTTTGTTATGTAAACAAGTGGACAGTGTTTATGATGGAGTCATCTTTGAGGTTGTTCACCGTGAGGGAAGTGATTCAGATGCATAAGCACGGAAAGACTAATGGTTTAGTGAGAATTAGGATATCACTGGGGTTTTACAGATGTGAAAAAAACAATTATGATGAAACTCATACACTGCTTTAAAGGGGTCATATTTTGCTAAACCCACTTTTATTAGTCTTCGGTTCATTTATCTATTATTTGTATTTGGAACCTAATAGTTCAAAAAGTTTGAATTTGAACCCTCCAGGTGCTGCAAAGCTATCTTTATATTCATTTTGGCAGAAATCAAGTGGATTTCTACAACCTGTTTTAATTCCGTCTTAATTTGTTACGTCTATAACTAGTTACGTCACAACATTTGCACATATAAGGTCAAGATAGCCAACGAACATTTCTCCAAGTACGACATAACTGTTTATCAGCAGCAGCGGCAAGTTATAGTCCATACTGCAAATATGTCCAAACTTCGAGCTGATAACCTAAAATGTTCAGTTGTTGGTTGAGCCTGAAGTGGCTCATTTGCACTTAAAGGGCCAGCGCTCAAAACGACCTTTCTGGTGTCATTACTCAGAAATAGGGTTGAAGATGGACCTGTGGAGTTGGATTAATGAAGAATTCAGACTCAAGCAGAGCATTTAAAGTTTATGTAGACCACAGGGAAATGTTTTAAAATGCAGAATTCCATTTCAAAAAAAGCAAAATATCACTCCTTTAACATCTCTACAATACACTACATATAGCTCTTAATTTTAAATACTTTAATAATTATTTCAAGTTATTTTCTAATACATGAAAACAGAAACTAGGCCTGTAACGGTACACGTACCAAACCGAACTGTTTTGGTATGCACCTGTTCGGTTCGGTACACAGCTGTACCGAAACAGCACAGTATGTTGAGAAAAAGAAAAAGGAATGAAAGATGTTGTTCGATGTGGAACTTTAAATCCATGCAAGTTCCACATGGACGTGTTGAAGGAGTGCACATTGACCCAAAATATGAAATAGCAGCTGATATAAGGTTAAAAAAACAATACATATGATATCAACCTGGAAGGAAGAGATTAAAGACCCTCCTCCATCATTACAGTCCTGTTTGGGATCACATCAGGTCCCGGTGAAAGACAACAATGGGGAAAGAGACGCTGATAAGACGAACATAGTTTGCCGCCTATGAACTACGGTAGTTCTAAAACACTTACACTAACTAGCTCTGTCTGTCTGTCTGTCTGTCTGTCTGTCTGTCTGTCTCTCACACACTCACTGTATAATAGAGGAATAAAACCAGGAGTTGGACGTTCAAAGTATGTTAAGTTTCATTTTTGTTTCACGCCAGCGTTAGTTATGTTAGTTACGGACCGGACCCCCCCGGCTCCAAAAAAAAAACCCCCCCCGTGTTTTTGAGAAATCGCACCCTGCACACACACACACACACGCACACACACACACACACACACAAGTATGTGTAATTTGGCTAATTTTGTTGTCAGTGTTGCTCTTCAATTTGTTAAAAGAGAATACCAGTTTGCCCTCTTGTTAATGTTGCACTTCATGTGGAATTTTGTTGTTATTTTTATGCAGAATGTGAACTGACAGAACTGTGATTTGATTTTTGTTGTTTGTTCAAAACTCCCTTTCAAGGAAAAGTGCAGTTCTGATGTTTAAAATACATTTAGTAATATTTCATTTATTTTATTTTCTATTTGATTTATAGCAGCAGAATTATACTACTCCTGTTTTTCTACAGGGTGGGGAAGCAAAATTCCCAATATTTTGAGGCAGGGATTGAAAGACAGTGTATGACCAATTAGTTTATTGAAAGTCATGAGAATTTATTTGCCACAAGAAAATGGACATAATAGAAAACGTTTTTATTCTATGTGTCCTCCTTCTTTCTCAATAACTGCCTTCACACGCTTCCTGAAACTTGTGCAAATGTTCCTCAAATATTCGGGTGACAACTTCTCCCATTCTTCTTTAATAGTATCTTCCAGACTTTCTCGTAATAGTTTTGCTCATAGTCATTCTCTTCTTTCCATTATAAACAGTCTTTATGGACACTCCAACTATTTCTGAAATCTCCTTTGGTGTGACGAGTGCATTCAGCAAATCACACACTCTTTGACGTTTGCTTTCCTGATTACTCATATGGGCAAAAGTTTCTGAAAAGGTATGGATAATAGTGTTAGGAATGATTATGACATCAATATATGTTTGGTTTCAAAACAATTGACGTAGTGCCTGCTGAGAAAAAACAATTAAATGTTCAGTGTAAATTTTGCTTCCCCACCCTGTATATTGTTTTGTCTCCAAAAATTTGGGGAAAAAATGTTCAAAAATTCATAAATCCATTAAAGACATTTTGAGGGGTTTTCTTTCTTCCTGTACCGAACCGAAAAAAAAACAAAAAACAAAAAACAAAAAACAAAAAACAAAAAATGTGGCTTTTAAAACTGAAAACGTACCAAACAGAAAATTTTGTGTACTGTTACAGGCCTAGTAGAGACACTACATATTCCCCCTTTAAACCAAAGCAGTAAAATGCAATGTACACATGAAAGCAGCAGTAATATTAATCCAAAAACATCATATATGATAGTAAAATACTGACAGGAACCATTTTACTGCACAATACTTTAAGTACTTTAAGTCTTTTAAACTCCATGCTCCCACTTTGTAATGCACTTTTTCTGTTATAAATCTCCAAGCCAAGATATTTCCTTTCCGCTTAACATGTTTCAGAGCGTAAGAAGGTTTTTGCGCAGCCATTCTCACAGGCTAAACAGCACTAAAAAGGACGTATATAAACAGATCCGAGTGTGAAGAATCAAGAGGAGTGTCCCCGATGCTATTGGAGGGAAATGAGAAAATGAATTTAGTGAGAAGAAGATCATCAAACAGAGTGGAAAACAGAGGCAGGAGGGGAAGAGTGTGTGTGCATATATGTGTGTGTGTGTCCTGCAGCAGAGCCCCATCAGTCAGGCCTTTTGGCAGCAGAACAAACCGGGCAGAGTTACTTTTTAGCGGGTTTTCCCCTCTTCTCCTCTCCGCAGCCTTTTACTGTCACACAGGGATCTAAATGATGAGGACACGCAGAACACGCAGATGTTTGCAATATCTCTCTCTAATATGAACTCTCTCATACGGACGCACCTGGCTCTGATTTATCTGAGATAGAGCATGTAGCGTGTGCACTTGACATCAGTTTTTATGTGTGCAGAAAGATACTTAAAGGAAGGTTTGGAGGAGGAGGAAGGGGGGTGGGGGTGGGGGTGAGGTGTGGGGGTGGGGGTGGGGGGGTTAGTTGTAAGTAAAAACAGAGCAACTGTCGCTCACATGGCCAACGTAGAATGATAATCAGTGCCCGGGCTGCTTTTGTACATGAGCAGCTTTGGTTTTGGGTGACAGGGCTGCTAGTGTTGTTTTACAGTCAGTCTGCAGTTGGAAATAAAAACC
Source organism: Sphaeramia orbicularis (assembly GCF_902148855.1). Classification (NCBI taxonomy): domain Eukaryota; kingdom Metazoa; phylum Chordata; class Actinopteri; order Kurtiformes; family Apogonidae; genus Sphaeramia; species Sphaeramia orbicularis. Next base: position 41,341,929 of record NC_043967.1, on the reverse strand, counting down.
AGACGAGGCGGGCTCGGCGGCCAAAATCAGTCCCCCTGGTAATTAAAAGTGCCTGCTGAGAGCTCTTTACTACACGCAGCCAGATCACTGATCATCACTGGCCGATCACATCAAAAGGAAATGACACAGGACACAAGGCGAGCCATTAGTGAGTCGATTTCCCCAAAAAGATCACAGGCAGTCATTGGGCGGTTGATTACCTACAGATTGTCTGTTCTTTCTCCACCTCTCTCTACACGCTCAAGGGACACACTCAAGACCGCTTATTTGTTATCGTTTTAATCATTTCTTGGAGCAAAAAAAAAAAAACAAAACTGCAGGGTCAGTAATTAAACTTGAGAATTATGTGATTTAATGAGTCGTCAGATCTTACATTCGGCAAATTTATTTAATATTCAAGTCAATTTAACTCAATTCTGACAAAAACATTTGTCTTTTGATCGTGCACGGAGGCCGACGATATAAGCCAGAGCTTTGAGGAGTTTAACACATTTTCAATTTGTAGCGTGCTGTGAAGGAAAAGGTTAAAAAAAAAAAAAAAAAAAAAAGTTAAAGATGGTGGTTTTTTGATGTAACGGCTTAACTCCCATGACTAAAATTGACTCATCTAGTATTAGTACCAGGTATCTTGTTTTCCTCACAGGTAGAAGGTTCAAGGTTCGATTCTCAGTTGGACCTGAGTTCTTCTGTGTTGACTTCACTGTTCCGTTTCCTCCAGATCCTCCCCATCATTAAAAACAGTTACATACAGGTTCATTCTCCAGTGGAAGCTCACTGCTATTAATGTGTACTATGTGCTAATGCAGGGGTGTCAAACTCATGTTAGTTCAGGGGCCACATTAAGCCAAATTTGATCTGCAGTGGGCCGGACCAGTAAAATAATAATATAATAATATAAAAATAATGTCAATTCCAAACTTTCCTCTATGTTTTAGAGTGAAAAGAGTAAAATTATGCGATCAAAATGTTTACATCTATCAACTATCCTTTAAAATAATGTGAAAATCATGAACAAACTGAAATTTCTTGAGAAAACTAAGTGCAATTTTAACGATATTATGTCTCAGTTTATCATTTACATATGTAAATTACAACGTACAGATCACAGTGGATCTACAAATACACAAAACATTTAATAACAGGCAGAATATAGGGAAAACTTGCACTTCAGACACTTCAAAAAGTTCACATTTGTTCAAGTTATTTGCGTTTTTGTGAAATGGTAGCTTGTTTAAGTGTAAATAAAGTAAAATGACATTAAAATTTTTACATGTACAAAGACAAAAATTTGGAGTTGTGAGTATTTATAGGTTATTCTGATAGTATTTTACTGATCCGACCCACTTGAGATTAAATGTGGAACCTGAACTACAATGATTAATATCTTCAGTGTAATTTTTGCATTTCACAAATTCATCCCATGGGGCCAGACTGGACCCTTTGGCGGGCTGGATTTGGCCCCCGGACCGCATGTTTGAAACCTGTGTGCTAATGCTAATCCCTTATGCTAGGTACTGGATGTGTATTATGGGTCAAATGTGGAGACTGAATTTCCCTACAGGGTTAATAAAGCAAATTAACCCTTAAAGACCCAAACATCCACTGTCGACCAAAAGCATCTATTGATCTAAACTGTTGATCCACTAATTTTATCAATTAATGTAAATAATTGGTGTAAAATACAGTTTGTCATCTTTTCATGGTCATCAGATATGACTCATTTGGACGTTCAGAGGCTCTGTAGTTACCATGGAAACACCGTCATCTTCTACAAAATCGATTCACCAGTAAAACCCATGGAGTTAAATCAATGACAGTGGATGGAGACACTGGGTTTATGTTCAGTTAATGGTATATTTTACTGAAAAAGTCACTATTTCTTCAGTTGTTTTCTGTTCTGATATAATAATCTTTGAATTTCCTCTGAGGTTTTATGAACATCTACATGAACAGCCAATTAAAACACAGGAAAACATGATTTAGACTGGAAAAAATGCAAAATTCAGAGGATAATGTTATAATAAATGGTGATAAAACACTTGAGAAAAGTTAAATAGACAGAAAAATTCATAAGTCACATTTGGTCCTTATGGGTTAACCTTTGACCTTTTAACCTTGAACTGCACATATGGAAATATCAGCTCCGCATAAAAGTGATGATCCTTACCATGGTTATGCATCATAATTTGACTTTATATTAACCCTTTCATACATGAATTAGAAGAACCTTAGTCAAGATTTTTTTTCCGGAGTGTTTTTATTTGTCTTTAGGCATGTAAAAACAATGCAATTGCTATTTTAATATTTTATTTATGAACCTATTTTTCATGGAAAGCAAACACATGTATTTAACAACATCAGAAAATGATATACTGTGGGAAGACTATGCAATTAAACATTTTTTAATGCTCCTAATCTGATGTTTTCTCACATTTTAACATATTCTAATACTAGTTGTTACTCACTTAATGGAGATATTATGCAAAAAAAAAACAACAACAACTGTTAATTACACTCTAAGAACAATTAGCAATTGATTTGCACTAAAACATGTTACTGCAGATCAATCGATTTAACAAGAACCGTAAAGTTACACTAATGGTATGAATTGAAGTTGAAATACAGCCAGTGATATATGGTGTCCAATTTAGTGGACATGATTAATTGCAAATTTCTTCCAATACGAAAGAAATATCTTGAATTTTTAACACTGATATTAGATCCTTAGATGTTACTGGATGCTAGCATATTTTTTCAACCTACAGAGGTGTCCTGATATAGAAGGATTTTTTTTTTTTGAACAAAATTTTATTCATATTTATATTTCAAGCTTTACAATATGTACAATCCTTACATATTGTTAATGTAGAAAGCTACATATCTTTTATAACATAATAAGAACAAAATAAATGAACAAATAAACATAACTTTTTGCCAAACTGGTACCTCAAATCAGTGTACTGTTACAAGGTCTTATTTCCATACCTAATATATCTGCCTACAATTATTTTAATAATTACATAAAAATACAAATAATATCCCCCCAGCGTCAGACTCTCAAATGCTACAATATCAAATCCAAATGGGTTATCAAAGGATTCCACCTCTTCTTGAACAAATCAGCGGTAAGGTTTAGGTTTGCTGTTATTTTTTCCATTGTATAGACCCTCACAATTCTTTCCTTCCACTGATTTATTGTTGGAGGAAGTGGTTTATACCAGGATACAGTTATCTTTTTTTTTGCTACCAAGACAAGAATTTTCAAAAGAAATTCTTTATCCTTATTTAAGAAATTAGCAGGGAGCACTCCAAAGATAAAAATCAGTGGGTCAAATTCAATGTAAGTGTGTAGGATTTTAGAAAGTTCCCCCCTAATTCCCTCCCAGAAAGATTTAAGTTTTGGACAATCCCAAAAAATGTGTGTGTGATCTCCAATTTGTCCACAATGTCTCCAGCATAAATTTGTTTTAGTTTTGTCAAACTTAGAAATAATAAATGGGGTTTTAAAATATCTAATGTTTACTTTCCAAATAAACTCTTTCCATGTTGGGCTGTTCCCCAATGATATAGAAGGATTTACAAGATATTCCTGGGATGTTCAGCATTTCTGACTTCCTGTCACCCATCTTGGTTATGAGTAAAAAAAAAAAAAAAAAAAAAAAAAAAGCACTTCCCATGACTGGTCAATAGGTGACAGTGTATGGGATCATGTACAAGCGTCCCACTGTGTTAGTAACCAAAACGTCAAAACCAGGGCCGGACACTTCATTGTACCCTGGGCAACAATATTCAAGGGCCCCATCATCACAATCCCAGGATCCCGTTAATCCGGCAAAATACAGAATAAATTCCAGGAATATATGTAAATATACCCCATACTTCAATATCTAACTATCATCAAATGCATTCTGATGTACAAATGTGTAAATGCTCATAGAACTACAAGTGCACCACTATAGCCTCTTGTCAAGGCCACTCACTTGCATATGATGATATGAAAACAAAACACATTAGCATCAGTATAATCTAAAATTGATCCACTACATTAGAAAGAGAGGGAAGTGTCCTCCATTTTCACAAAAAATAAATAAGAAACCATTTCCAAAGTATCCAGTATTTATTTAAGAACACTTTTTGCGGACAGTTTCATTTATAAGCAAAAGATAACCAGATATTTTCGTTATGCCCGAGCTACCCAGGGCCCTTCAGAGGTCGCGGGCCCCTGGGCAATTGCCCAGTTGCCCATATGGTTAATCCGGGCTTGGTCAAAACCCATAAATACAGGGTGAAGAAGCAAAATTTACAATGAACATTTAGTTGTTTTTTCTCAGCAGGCACTACGTCAATTGTTTTGAAACCAAACATATATTGATGTCATAATCATTCCTAACACTATTATCCATACCTTTGCAGAAACTTTTGCCCATATGAGTAATCAGGAAAGCAAACGTCAAAGAGTGTGTGATTTGCTGAATGCACTCGTCACACCAAAGGAGATTTCAAAAATAGTTGGAGTGTCCATAAAGACTGTTTATAATGGAAAGAAGAGAATGACTATGAGCAAAACTATTACGAGAAAGTCTGGAAGATACTATTAAAGAAGAATGGGAGAAGTTGTCACCCGAATATTTGAGGAACACTTGCGCAAGTTTCAGGAAGCGTGTGAAGGCAGTTATTGAGAAAGAAGGAGGACACATAGAATAAAAACATTTTCTATTATGTACATTTTCTTGTGGCAAATAAATTCTCATGACTTTCAATAAACTAATTGGTCATACACTGTCTTTCAGTCCCTGCCTCAAAATATTGGAAATTTTGCTTCCCCACCCTGTATACAGCTTTTGAATAGCTGCCCACTCTACACTGACCACTATGCATGAAAGGGTTACGTATAAAAGTCTGTAATATAAAGTAAATAAATGTAATATAAGCTACATGCAGTACAGTAGGTTGACTTTTTTAACATGTCAGGGTTCTTCAGTTCAATCTTTCGTAATGATAATGTAGTGACGATACTCTCACGGCATCCGGAGCAAATTTTTAAGTTTTGCTTGGAAAGGCAAATGTCGAAGAAATTGTTTATTTTACAAACTAGTTAGCAACTTACCATGAAAACACAGACTGACCCTTCGTCTGCATGTGTACAGCTGTGGTGTGTTTAGGGCCACATGTGCTCCAGACAGCGCTGAGAATATTGAAAACAATAGAGTTGGATCATGCTCTGTTGGACAAACATGATGACAGCATTTCTAAATCAGCCCAAGCATGTTTTATTGCATTAAATGTTCTACAAAGAATTAAAATAGATGCATATTGGAAAACATCTGAGGTGAAATGATCTGTGAAAGGCTCGTATTGGCTCTGAAATACTGCAGATACTTCACAAGCATGCGAGAAACTCTAGAAAACAGTTTACACGTCGACTGTAAAAAGCATCTATAGTCATAAACAGCAATTAAATAATAAGATGATATTTCAAAGAATAAACGTCAAGGATAATTCTTGACGTGACAAGCAGTTTGGTGGGTTGCCTTTTCTAAACAAAGCCAGTCGTAATTAGGGTTTTTACAGTATTTATTAACTGTGTGGTCAACGGGCCACATGTTGTCACAAAGGTTTTCACCGCTTTAACATCTTATGAAAGTGGAAACAGTTATACAAACAGAAATTCAGAATTAAAACGTGTTAGCATTACAATGTGCTCAAGTATCAAAGGGCAAAGTCATGAAGAGTGGTCGAGCTGATTAATTTTGTCAGGTTAAAGCCTCTCATCTGAGTTTTTCCTTTCAGAAGAGCTGAAACGGCTGAGGGAAGGAAAGAAAGAACGAAAGACGGGATGACAGGCGATACTTTCTGAAACTGTTGAGATTAATAATAAAGATTAAGAGCCGTGCCGAGTTCCTGAGAAGTTCCTCTTTTTATAAATAGAGTTTTAATGGAGAAAGGCAGGGTTTTACTTTCAGATAGTTTCTACTGAGCCGAAGAAGAAGAAGGAGAAGAAGACGAAGAAGAAGAACAGATACAACATGATATTATGTCAGTGCTGGTTTTGATTGTACATTCATTTCCGATATGAACCCTTTCATGCATGACTTATGAGAACCTTAGGCAAGATTTTTTCCTTGACTGTTTATATTCCCCCTTAGGCATTAGAAAAACAATGTGATTGATTTTTTTTTTTTTTTTCATGGAGTTACAAAAATGTCCATGCATTTAATTTTTGAAGTAAAGAAACGTGCGTTTAAAACCCAATATCAGAAAGTACAGAAGAGAATTAGGGCCACTGGAAAAAAAAAAAAAACAATAAACTAGGGTCCAATATGTATTTCTTATTATTATTATAAGAAAAAAAAGTCAGAATTTGGAGAAAAAAGTTAGAATTCTGAGATTAAAATCAGAATTCTGAGTTTAAAGTCAGAATTCTGCAATGAAAGTCAGAATTCTGAAAAAACAGTCAGAATTCTGAAAAAACAGTCAGAATTCTAAAAAAAAAAAAAAAAAAAAAACAGAATTCTGAGTTTAAAGTCAGAATTCTGAAAAAAAGAGTCAGAATGCGGAGAAAAAAGTTCGAATTCTGAGATTAACGTCAGAATTCTGAGTTTAAAGTCAGAATTCTGCGATGAAAGTCAGAATTCTAAGGAAAAATTCAGAATTCTGAGATGAGTCAGAATTCTGAAAAAAAAAGTCAGACTTCTGAGAGAAATTTCAGAATTCTGAGTTTAAAGTCAGAATTCAGAGAAAAAAGTTAGAATTCGGAGATTAACGTCAGAATTCTGAGTTTAAAGTCAAAATTCTGCGACGAGAGTCAGAATTCTGAGGAAAAAGTCAGAATTCTGAGATGAGTCAGAATTCTGAAAAAAAAAAGTCAGAATTCTGAGAAAAATGTCAGAATTAATGAGATTAAAGTCAGAATTCTGAAAAAAAAAAAAAAAAAAAAAAGAATTCTGAGTTTAAAGTCAGAATTCTGAAAAAAAAAAGTCAGAATTCGTAGAAAAAAGTTAGAATTCTGAGATCAACGTCAGAATTCTGTGTTTGAAGTCAGAATTCAGCAATGAAAGTCAGAATTCTGAGGAAATAGTCAGAATCCTGAGATTAGTCAGAATTCTGAAAAAAAAAAGTCAGAATTCTGAGAAAAACATCAGAATCCTGAGATTGAAGTCTGAATTCTGAAAAAAAACAAAACAAAACAAAACAAAAAAAAACAGAATGCTGAGTTTAAAGTCAGAATTCTGGGGAAAAAAAGTCCGAATTCGGAGTTTAAAGTCAGAATTCTGACTTTTTTCTCAGAATAATAATTACAAAAATATATATTACACCTTTTTTTATTTTCCAGTGGCCCTAATCCTGTTCCGTAAGAAAGTGATATGAAAACAATGAAATAAAACATTTTTAATGCTGCTAATCTGATGTTTTCTCACATTTTAACATATTCTTATGCTACTTATTACTCACTTCATGGAGATAACATGCAAAAAAAACCTTTGTGTCTGACAAGAAACAAATGGTTTACACTCAAACATGTTACTGCAGATCAGTTTTATCAAGAACAGCAAAGTGACAGTAATGGTCTGAATGTCAGTGTATGAGATGGTGCAGAAGTGTCCACTGTGTTGGCTGATATGGAACTAAAACAACAAAACCCATGAATATACAAGAGAACAGCTGGAGAAGAACTGTCCACTGGAGTGACCACTGTGCATGAAAGGGTTAATCTTCTCTCTTGATCTTTTTCATGCAGCTCTTTTACTCCTGAACTCATTCAATGAATAAAAGCAGTTCAAGTGTGAGTGGAGTCTGTCCTTAACCCTGTAAAGCCTGAACCATGAAATCATTGACAGAAAATTCCAGTTCTTTGAAACTGGAGCCTTTATTGGTCCTTCTGAACAACCCAAAGATGTTTTTTCAAATATCAGTTTCCATGTATGAGTTTGAATTTTGTATCATATTTCATACATTCGGTCTCAATGTACAAATATTATTATTTTTGAACAAACAAAAACATCATATACCACAAACAGGTCTAAACAAATTGGTAATTCCTTTTCGAAATTGTCAAAGTTCTGCCTCCTTCCTCATTAATGACAATTTTGTAGTGTCACTGGAAAGGCCTCTGAAGACCCTGAACCACCACCAAGTCCAGGACCAGACCCTGAACCACCACCAAGTCCAGGACCAGACCCCGAACCACCACCAAGTCCAGGACCAGACCCTGAACCGCCACCAAGTCCAGGACCAGAACATGAACCACCACCAAGTCCAGGACCAGACCCTGAACCACCACCAAGTCCAGGACCAGACCCTGAACCACCACCAAGTCCAGAGCCAGACCCTGAACCGCCACCAAGTCCAGGACCAGACCCTGAACCGCCACCAAGTCCAGAACCAGACCCTGAATCGCCACCAAGTCCAGAACCAGACCTTGAACCACCACCAAGTCCAGGACCAGACCCTGAACCACAGCTATCCAGGTTAGATTAGTACCTGATTACATGGCTACATATCTCTAAGGAAAAGCAGTGTTTTAAATTCTGTGACATTTGTTTATTTTATGTATTCTACCCAATTAGTCTCCAACAGAGTTGACAAATTTTTCTGCAACTCCATTGTTTTTTATATTAAAAGCTTTAAATGTTACAGATTTATGCTCAGCAAATACTAGAAAAGTTAAATTTAACGTGTGTTCTATGAAATAAAAACGTTTACAGAAAAAAGAAACACTCAGTTTTTGTTTTCTGTCTCCATGTGAAATGTACCCGCAATTCTGAAATGAACCACATGTAAATAATTCAGGTAAAATGCACTGTCTCAGCTTTTCATTTCCATCAGATATGAGCCATTTGTTCATTCAGAGGCTCCATAATGAACATGGAAACACTGTCATCTTCTGCAACACGGATTCAGCAATAAAATCCATATAGTATGATAATGACAGCCATTGTAGATGCCTGCTTTTATGTTCAGTCAATGATACATTTTGCTGGAAAAGTCACTTTTTCTTCAGTTTTCTCTATTACGATATAATAACCTTTGAACTTACTCTGAGCTTTAATGAACATCTTCATGATCAGTGAATTAAAAACAGAAAAATATCTGATTTACACTGGAAAAATGGAAATGCAGGGGATGAAATGACAGTAAATGATGATAAACCACTTAAGGAAGAAAAAATGTACACAAAGAATAATTTGGAAGTCGCCACAAAAATTGTTCTTTAAGTGTTTTGCCAATTTAAGCAATTTTGCATTTTGTTGAAAATAAAGCCAAACTTCTGATATGAATATTCTAATATTCTGATATGAATATTAGGCACAAGAACAATTACATCTAAGGGGCTGAAACGTTAGGAATGAACCTCAACTTCATCCTCGATATTTCAACTGGCAAAACATGACTTTACAAATTTTTCTGATTAAGCATTTCAGCTTCATCAGAATCTTATCTTATCTTACCTTATCTTATCTTGTCTTATTTTTGTCTTACTCTTATCTTATTTTAGCTTAACTTACCTTACCTTATCTTTTTTTTTTTATCTTATCTTACCTTATCTTATCTTTTTTTTTTATTTTATCTTACCTTATCTAATTTTTTATCTCATCTTATCTTAAGTTTATCGTATCTTATTTTATCTTATCTTACCTTATGTTATCTTATTTTTATCTTATCTTGTCTTACCTTATCTTATCTTGTTTTATCTTATCTTACCTTATCTTATTTTTATCTTATTTTATCTTGTCTTATGTTTATCTTATCTTGTCTTACCTTATCTTATTTTATCTTATCTTATGTTTATCTTATCTCATCTTGTCTTACCTTATCTTATCTTGTTTTATCTTATCTTACCTTATCTTATTTTATCTTGTCTTATGTTGATCTTATCTTATCTTGTCTTATCTCATCTTGTCATATGTTTATCTTATCTTACTCTTATCTTATGTTTATCTTATCTTGTTTTATCTTATCTTATTTTTTATCTTATCTTATGTTTATCTTTTCTTGCCTTATCTTGTCTTATCTTATCTTGTCTTATGTTTATCTCATCATATCTTGTCTTACTTTATCTTATCTTATCTTATCTTGTCGTATGTTTATCTTATCCTGTTTTCTTGTCTTACCTTATCTTATTTTTTAATCTTATCTTATCTTATCTTATCTTATCTTATCTTATCTTATCTTATCTTATCTTATCCAATAACTAGTCAGTCAATTAATCAGCTAATTGAAAACTAACCCTTTTCAACTAAAAACCAGAAATTTTCACCGGTCACAGTGTTTATAAAATGTATTTAATATTTTCTTTATAATATCCAGGTTTTGGGATGATTTATTGAAAAAAAAAATCCTAATAACCACATCCTTTTGGCCTTTACCGTTAAAATGACTAAAATCCTACTCGGTGGATATCATATAAGCAGGGTTTCTGAATTCTTCTTCCACCACCGGTCGCTCTGAACTCCAGTCAACAGAAGCGACGTTAACATGAGTCACAGCGACGATAATCTTAAACCGTGACGGCCGCCATGTCTCAGATCAGTTTTCCAGCAGGAGATCCGTCGCCTTCTTCCTCTTTTCAGCGTGGAGGGGATGGTCTGAGGTGCTGAAGGCTGCCATTTTTTAAACACCTTGTTAAATCAGTTGCAGGTGAAATGAGCAAAGCAACAGCGGCGTTCAAACCTCCACACAATCGGCCTCCTTACTGTAATTTATTCTGTGGGAGTGAGAGGCGTTTGGGCGGCGGGGGGGTGGGAAGGTGGGAGGGTGGGAGGGGGAGAGCCCAGTCTTTGGGTCAATCAAAATCAAAAAAGCACTTATTGACTTTGAAGCCCTTTGCCGTTTGAGGGAAACCCAAAACCAGGCTGATTGTGGCGAGTCGGTCTGGTTGAGGCCGGAGAGGAAATGCAGTGTGACACTAACAGGCTGAAGGAGGAAGTGTTGATGGACTGAATTAAACAAGGGGGGAAAGGGGGCCGAGGGGGTGGCGGGAGGGTTTGTGGGGGCATGACACTAATGTTTTCCATTGACAAGACGGAAAAGCCCCGCTGCTATGCCACACACACACACACACACACACACACATACACACACAAAGTCATAAATTCATGCATTTATTCACTGGCTCTGAGCGGCAGTGGGGGCACTTTCCCATGCATGCTTCGGAGAAATACATACACAAACATTTGGGTTAAACTGAAACTTTGAGTCTGATTAAAAAGGAGAAATCCCACCAATCAGCTTTGACCAAATCACTTTCAGTCACAGTAACATGAAATATGTGTAAATACTGATTTTTTTATTTTATTTTTTTTTTTCCTGTTCTATTCAACATTATACTGGCATTTATTTAGACGTCAGTAAAAGCTCTGATTCTTTTTCACAGAGTTTTAAACTTTATAGTTAGAATTATTTTTAAGTGAATTTTTTTCTCTACATTTAACCTTTCAGAAGTGATTTGCATTCAATTTATTATAATATTTTTCTCCGTTTTTGCATTTTCCTATATGTAATAGATAGATGGATGGATGGATGGATGGATGGATGGATGGATGGATGGATGGATGGATGGATGGATGGATGGATGGATGGATGGATGGATAGATAGATAGATAGATAGATAGATAGATAGATAGATAGATAGATAGATAGATAGATAGATAGATAGATAGATAGATAGATAGACTAAAAAAAAAACAAAAAAAACAGTAATATTCCAACAGCAGGGGTGCCAAAAAAATACTGTTAAATAACGGAAAATAACCATCTCATAAAAATATGGTAATTTCCATAATCAAAATACCGTTTTTTGACCTAACTTTACATGAGATTTTGCTTTTTTTTTTTTTTTTTTACTTTTTAATGTTTAATAAAGAATATTTACATGTATTAAAACAATCAAATTACCTATAAATATATATATAAATAATTTTCAGTGAGACTCAGTTGTACAATCCACTGATAAAAACTGTATTTGGACAGTTTATCAGCGCTTATATATGTTATACATTCACAAAAATACATTTATTTAACATTTTTGTTGTGAAACCTCCCGTAATTACACAAGATATTTGTCAATTAACAAACAAGTCTTGTTAAACTTACAGAACAAATACTTCTTTTACGGTTAACTGTCAGTAATTTTATCTCGTTTTTTTTTTTTTTTACATAATTAAACTTTAAATTAACAGTTTAATCCCATAAATAGAAAAGAAATATGTGTGAAATGACGATACATTTGCAACTGTATTTTAACTGTATTTCTCTGTGAAAAAAGAAAAAAATTCTTTTAAAAAATTGAAATTTTTTGGTTATTCGCAGTTAGTTTTTTTTGTGTTATTTTACATTTGACATGTAAAATCACAGTCTATTTTTGTCATTTCATTGATATTTTCCTGTATCTTAAAAATACAGGAAAAATCTGTAAAATAAACAGTGAAAATTCTGTTAAATTACAGATTTTTTTTTTACAGTGTAGATAGATAGATAGATAGATAGATAGATAGATAGATAGATAGATAGATAGATAGATAGATAGATAGATAGATAGATAGATAGATAGATAGATAGATAGATAGACTAAAAAAAAAAAAAAAAAAACAGTAATATTCCAACAGCAGGGGTGCCAAAAAAATACTGTTAAATAACGGAAAATAACCATCTCATAAAAATATGGTAATTTTCCATAATCAAAATACCGTTTTTTGACCTAACTTTACATGAGATTTTGCTTTTTTTTTTTTTTTTTACTTTTTAATGTTTAATAAAGAATATTTACATGTATTAAAACAATCAAATTACCTATAAATATATATATAAATAATTTTCAGTGAGACTCAGTTGTACAATCCACTGATAAAAACTGTATTTGGACAGTTTATCAGCGCTTATATATGTTATACATTCACAAAAATACATTTATTTAACATTTTTGTTGTGAAACCTCCCGTAATTACACAAGATATTTGTCAATTAACAAACAAGTCTTGTTAAACTTACAGAACAAATACTTCTTTTACGGTTAACTGTCAGTAATTTTATCTCGTTTTTTTTTTTTTTACATAATTAAACTTTAAATTAACAGTTTAATCTCATAAATAGAAAAGAAATATGTGTGAAATGACGATACATTTGCAACTGTATTTTAACTGTATTTCTCTGTGAAAAAAGAAAAAAATTCTTTTAAAAAATTGAAATTTTTTGGTTATTCGCAGTTAGTTTTTTTTGTGTTATTTTACATTTGACATGTAAAATCACAGTCTATTTTTGTCATTTCATTGATATTTTCCTGTATCTTAAAAATACAGGAAAAATCTGTAAAATAAACAGTGAAAATTCTGTTAAATTACAGATTTTTTTTTTTACAGTGTAGATAGATAGATAGATAGATAGATAGATAGATAGATAGATAGATAGATAGATAGATAGATAGATAGATAGATAGATAGATAGATAGATAGATAGATAGATAGATAGATAGATAGATAGATAGATAGATAGATAGATTTACCCAAGTACCCCCAACCCTCACTTCAACATTGTTCATTGAAAAAAAAAAAAAAGGCAAAATTAGTTCCTGTGCTAAAGGTGTCTGTTGATATTTACAAAACTTTGTAAACAAACAACATATATTTAACTGTAATATGTAGTAATAAGTAGATTTTGTGCAAAATATAAGCTGAAATGTGCCTTCTTTCATTGATAAGAAAAATAAATAAATTGGTCGACAGACAGACAGACAGACAGACTGATAGATAGATAGATAGATAGATAGATAGATAGATAGATAGATAGATAGATAGATAGAGATAGATAGATAGATAGATAGATAGATAGATAGATAGATAGATAGATAGATAGATAGATAGATAGATAGATAGATAGATAGATAGATAGATAGATAGATAGATAGATAGATAGATAGATAGATAGATACTTTATTCATCCCATAGGGAAATGTACTGATCGTGTAGATGTTCATTGAAGTTCAGAGTAAATTTAAAGGTAATTATTACAGAAAAAACTGAGGAAAAACAGACTTTTTCAGCAAAATATATCATTAACTGAAAATAAAAACTGTTGACTCCATCCACTGTCATTCATCAAACTACATAAAACTAGGTTTTATTGGTAAATCAATGTTGCATAAGATGATGGTGTTTCCAGTATCATTACAGAGTCTCTGAACGTCTAAATGGGTCATATCTGATGATAATGAAAAGCTGAAAAACTGAATTTTCTATGAATTATTTACATGTATTGATAGAATTAATGATTCAACAGATTCAAATATTTTAGATCAGTAGATGCTTTTGGTCACCAGCGGCTGTTTAGGTCTTTAAGGGTCAATAAGAACTAGCAGATAGAGACTTAATCAGTACTTTTATCACTTTTTATGAACTTTTAACTGTTTTTAACATTTCTTTCTTTCATTGAGGTCTGTTAATGTTCAAAAACATTGTTTGTCTTTGAATGTTCTTCTTTTTGAAGCACATCATGCCACTGTGTATGTAATACAAGATAAAAAACAAAACAAAACAACCTTTAATTACTCCAACTTTTTTCCCATTTTTTTTCCATTTCACCCACCAATATTGGACTTTTTACTCCAATGCATTTATGGTACAGATTTAGCTGTTACATTTCAGATATTTTTTACATAATAAAATCAACAAATAGAGAATAGTATGTAACATCACAATATAGCTCAGCTACTAAAATGACATAGAAAAGGTAGAAAATACACTGAAGTATTGATTTATAATTTATTTCTTTGACATGGCAGATCATAAATATGGTGCAAATTCATGGTCATTCATTGTTACAAATGCACAATTTTTGTTATGTTTTATTTCCTCACATTAACAGCTACTGACCATTTCACAAATTCAGATGATCAATTTATATAATCTTTTTTTTTTTTTTTTTTTTTAAAGGTACAAAATAAAATTTTATCAGAAATGTTTGAATTTCTATCATAGAATGACCAAATAATTGAGAAAAAAGTAAGAAAATAACTATAAATATAACTATAATTAATGTATTTTATATATGTATGTATTATTTATTGGTTGTTTTACTGCATTTTGTATAAAAAAAAAAAAAAAATCTGATTTTTTTTTTTTTACTTCAGTGTATTAAATGGAGCTAACTTGAACAACACTGGTGCTTACTAATGACTTTAGCAATATTTATAACATTGAATTCATTCTTCAATGGGAGCTTCACATAATTGTTGCCACTTTAGGTGTGTTTTAATTAATGAATTAGGAAAATGTTCAAACTCCTGAATTAGCTCAAAAGAGACAATGTTATTTATTTATTTGTTTGGGTTTTTTTTTTAATGAAATTTTAGTCCTCCATCAATGTTTGGTTAATTGGATTTTTTTGTTTCATTGCTGTAAACTTAAAGTAGCGCAGTAAAAGTACAATATTTTGCCTCCAAATTGCAAAAAGACAATAAAATGTGAATTATTTAGAATTTAGTCTCTCACTATGTTTGGATTTTAACTTTGTGGTTTGCTGAGAACATGAAACAGAGCTTCGATTCAACCCTAAGGATGATTTTCCTGAATAAAAAGTAAAAAAAATCAGCATATTTCAGGCTACTGTGACTCAGGGGTAAAAGATGCCTGTTTCCAATTATGGCTTCTGAGCACTTTGAGGTAATGTGTGGTAACTTCAAGAGGAAATATTTTACATGTCATGGATGTAATAGAGGAGCATTGTACTGTGTATAAACTGTTGGATCTGGGTTTTATCTCCACAGAAAAATGCAGCAGTGGAAACAAAGACGCCGTAAATGTGGAGGTGCTGTCGATGCAAAAACCACCAGATGTGAACAGAAGGTTAAACAAATGTGTTGTTTTTACAGCGGTTTGTCATGTTTTATACTTTTAATTTAGATGTAACTGGATGAACTTCAGACAATAACAGGGAAAAATGTTTTGCAAACACTAATATTTCATCATGTTATAAAAGATTCTATTTTAAATGGTTTGATGTATAAACCCTTACCCCATTTTTTATATATACTGAACCTTTTTCTAACTAGTTTTTGTAATTTCAGTGTTTATACTAACAAATGATAATAAAAAAAAGTACAGATATTCACTCTGAACAAGTTTACTTTTGCAACATAACAAACAAACTCAAAAAAAATCTCATGCAAAAAAGTGGTTTTTAATGAAAACAAGTTATTTTCCTGGTTAAATAAAATTTAAGTAAAAAAAAATAACTATAAAATACCACAACCTGCACTATTTTTTTTTTCTTTTAATATTTATATACTTTATTTAAGGTTTTGGCCATTCAATATCCAATTCTTTATATAAATGCATTGTTTCTATGAGATTTTTCACGTTTACTCCATATTTGTGGAACTTCTAGGAGGAAAATAAACAGTTAACAAATACAGTGTCAGCACATTAAGTGTTTATTGAGTGTTGTCGCTATTTATGTCTGTTATGATTATAGAAATTACTCAAATAACTACTAAAAATGCTTTTATCTGTTTTTATGCTGCATTATGAATAGTTATTTTATGTTTGCTCTGTGCATAAATGATGAACATAAATAGAGGTTAACATTAGGGTTAGGTGTTAAAGCTCTGATACGCAATTTTATTTGGTATCACTGGGCAGTATCTTTGTACATGCAGTAACTTAAAGTTGTCTGGGAGAAAAAAAAAGCTGATGCCATCATGTCTATGCATGTGCTGATGTCAGCATATCAACTGCCTCTATATATGTGCCAAGTACGAAGTAAATTGAAACAAAATTGATGTTTGAATACACATTTGAAGTTTTGCCCATTATAGGTAAATGGGGGAAAAAAATTCATAAGAAATTTAAACTTTGACCTATCTTTCCCAAAATGTAATGACATCTATTCTGGGCCACTGGCAATCTATAAATCAAATTTGGTATGAATTCAACCAATAGTTTATATACTACAGACGTTGAAATTTGGCCAATTATAAGTGAATGGGGAATTTTTTTCCTTGTTTTATTCATTAAAAATTTTAAGTTTGACCTATTTTTCCCTAAATGCAATGAGATCTATTCTGGGTCAGTGGCAATCTATAAACCAAAGTTGGTATGAATTCAATTAACAGTTTTTAATTCTACAGATGCTTGAAATTTTGCCCATTATAAGTGAATGGGGAATTTTTTTTCTTTTTTTATTCATAAAAAAATTTAAGTTTTAACTGTTTTTCCCTATATGTAATGAGATCTATTCTGGGTCAGTGGCAGTCTATAAACCAAAGTTGGCATGAATTCAACCAGTAGTTTTTATGATACAGACATCGAAATTTTGCCCATTATGAGTGAATGGGGGAATTTTTTTTCTTTTTTTATTCATAAAAACTTTAAGTTTTAACTGTTTTTCCCTAAATGTAATGAAATCTATTCTGGGTCAGTGGCAATCTATAAACCAAAGTTGGCATGAATTCAACCAATAGTTTATATGCTACAGAAGTTTGAAATTTTGCCCATTATAAGAGAATGGAGATTTATTTTTTTTTTTTTTTCTTTTTTTCTTCATAAAAAATTTTAAGTTTGACCTATTTTTCCCTAAATGTAATGAGATCTATTCTGTGTCAGTGGTAATCTATAAACCAAAGTTGGTATGAATTCAACTAATAGTTTTTATGATACAGACGTCGAAATTTTGCCCATTATAAGTGAATGGGGATTTTTAAAAAATTTATTATTATTCATAAAAAAATTTAAGTTTGACCTATTTTTCCCTAAACATAATGAGATCTATTCTGGGTCAGTGGCAATCTATAAACCAAATTTGGTATGAATTCAACCAATAGCTATTATAATACAGATGTTTGAAATTTTTCCCATTATAAGTGAATGGGGATTTTTTTTTTTTTTTTTTTTTTTTTTATTATTATTATTCATAAAAAAATTAAAGTTTGACCTATTTTCCCTAAATGTAATGAGAGCAATTCTGGGTCAGTGGCAATCTATAAACCAAATTTGGTATGAATTCAACCAATTGTTTTGCTGCTAGAGTGTTAACAATCAAACAAACAAACTGAACCAAAAACAATACCCCTTGTCTCTTGGGCAATATAAATTCTAAATTCTACACATTCTCACTGACAAAAGCTGTCCATGACATGTCTAGACATTGCCTCAGTTAGGATTTGATCAGGTTTAAGGAAAAAAAAATTATCTGTTGAAAGGCTAAAATAAGCAAGACAAAGAAAGAAAAATCGCAAAAGTAAACATATCATGAAAACAGTCCAGATACTTTACAGTTCTGCCATTACCTCCATTATCCCACCCTACTGAGGCTACTATGAACTATGTACCATTCCTCCAACAGAGGCTTCACTGACCTCAGCTGCAGAAGGTACCCAACATTATTTCTATTTTCCTCTGGTTAATCAGTGGAAATGATTGCAATTAGCACAAAACCTCATTTTAATTCACTCTTTTTTTTTCAGTCTTAAAAGTTCTGCAACGTGCCTCCTTTCCTGCATCACAATAAAAGCCTTTCAGTGTTTCAGTGGATGGAAAACATTCATTGCTTAACCGAGTTTTGTGTAAACACCGTCTTCCTGTCGTGCATTTAAGTTCCTACACATGACATTTGTGCTGAAAAAGTAAGAAACACACACACCTGCAGTGACTGAAACCAGACAACAGCACTTCAGATGAGTGATCTGGAACGCAAAAGTGTTGAAAACTTGAAAGAATGGGGTTCTGGCTTATTATTTTTTTTAACTATCCTGTATTTAGAGACCTTATTTATGCCTTGACCTGCTCTTATAATTGAGAACATACATTAACTCTGTCACTTGGACTATATCGTCAATCTGCGACTTGTTAGTAATAATGACGTCTATTGGATTCCTGTGTTAAAAATCAATGCTGTAGTCTGGAGATTGAAATCCAAGCAGCTGAATATATGACAAGATTGAATGAGAACAGACTCCAGAAGTAAACGACACCTCCTTCTGCTATTATTCAACACATCTGTCCTCACCTTCTCAGTTTCAGCCTGGTACAGTAGTCTGGACACAGCAGGATCATTAAAAAAGCATCAAAGATAATTGGTCCCCGACTTCCAGACCTCGAATCCTTCAACCGCAAAACGGACATTGAGCAGCGCAATCAAAACTATATCACGTTCTAACACACCATGCACATCACATGTTGAAGCTGCTGTTATCCCAGCAGCACTGAAGGGATATTTCAGCAAAAACTAAGCACCTTGGCAAAAAATTATTCTTTACTTCTTTGTTTGTTGCTGCCAAATTTCACATTTCCTGAACAGCATGCTAACAAAATAACACATTGTTGCTGGATGGCGGAAACCTCTTATTTCCAAAATGGTTATTTTTCAGGAAACTGGAAAAACAATGTATATTCTAAATAAAAGATTGGGGTTAAGAGATGTAGTCATAAGTTGTTTCCAACTCTTTTCATTGGTTAAATATTGAAGACTGTCCAATAGGATCATTTTATGACCAAAAAA
Organism: Sphaeramia orbicularis; assembly: GCF_902148855.1. Lineage (NCBI taxonomy): Eukaryota > Metazoa > Chordata > Actinopteri > Kurtiformes > Apogonidae > Sphaeramia > Sphaeramia orbicularis. The sequence goes on along the minus strand of NC_043967.1, from coordinate 41,322,441 downwards.
AAAGACCAAAATGGACTTAAGAGGTTTCCACCTGGCAGCGACAATATTTTATTTTGATCACTGAAAGGGGTTTTCATTTTGAGAGATGCATCCCATAAGATTTCTACTTCAATTTGCCACATATCTTTATATTAAATGTTTTATTTACACATTTTATTATAAATCATATCAGCTTTTACTCTGAAAAATACTGATTTACTTCAAAAATCCTAGAAATTAAAACAGTTCTGTTATCAACAATTTAATAACTAACATCTATAGCATGTTAAGGAAAAACCCCACATAATATTTCTAAAAATCTTAGTTTTCCAAAGTGCTGTATAGTAAAATAAACCCAATAAAAACATAAGAAGGTAAAATACTAAGATAAGAAGATAATAAAACTAAATACATTTGAAGTTTTAAGCTTTTTAAATAAGTTTTAAGTTTTAGTCTGAAGAAAAAAAAACTTGATGATACCATAGATCAGGGGTGTCAAACTATTTTAAGTTCAGGGGCCACATACAACCTAATATGATCTAAAGTGGGCCGGACCAGTCAAATAATGTAAATAATAGGATAAGAACTTTTGAGTCAAAAAAGTAAAATTCCGTAATGAAAATGTTTACATTTACGAATTGTCCTCGAACATAACATGAACAAATATGAACAACCTGAAAATTCTTAAGAAAAATAAGTGCAATATCAACAATATTACGCCTTTGTATATAATTTATTAATGTGAATCGCAACTGACAGATTACAGTGGACCTACAAATACACAAAACATTAAATAACAGGCAGAATATTATTAAAATTCCACATACTTCTCTTAAGAGATTTCAGGTTATTCACATTTTTTTTAATAAAAGCTTAGTCTGTAAATGTAAATATTCTTGTGTAATGCAACTTTTTTTTTTACACTAAAACAAAGAGAAAAATTTGCAGTTTTCATAATTTATAGGTTATTATGATAGTATTTTACTGGTCTGATCATTTTTAGATTGAATTAACCTAAAATGATTTTAACATCCTTGATTGTTAATTTCTTCAGTGTAATTTTTGCTTTTTACAAATTCATCCCAGGGGCCGGATTGAACCCTTTGGCGGGCCAGATTTGGCCCCCGGGCCGCATGTTTGACACCTGTGCCATAGATGATGAGCTTCAGATTTTATACATTAACAGGGGTGTCAAACTCAGGTCCTCGATGGCCGGTATCCTGCCTGTTTACCTCTGCCAAGTAGGTTATGTTTTTGTCCGCAATGGTCTGTCTGTCTGTGTGTCAGATAACTCAAAAAGTTATGGACGGATTTGGATGAAAATTTCAGGAAATGTTGATACTGGCACAAGGAACAAATGGTTAAATTTTGGTGGTGATCGGGGGTGGGTGGAGCCACTGATCTGCCTTGGCGGAGGTCTGCGCGCTACAAGTGCTTTTCTAGAAAAGAGAGCACGGACCTCTGCCAAGGCAGAAGAAGGAAGAGGGAAATATCTAAAACATGCAGGACACCAGCCCACAAGGACCAGAGCTTGACACCTGTGCATTAGAGAAATAGTCGTAACTTATTGGTGATTTTTGTTGCTGTGGGTGTGTTCTCATGCATGACTTCCGTCTGATGTTGACAGTTTGAAATATACATGTGGCTCCAAAATGACAACACAGCACAGACTTCTTAAAGACGGGCGCTTTTATTTGGCTTCTCAAACGCCGTGAAAACTAAAAGAAATAAAATACAATGGATTTAGGCACTTAACTGAAGCCTAAACAACATGAAATGTGAATAGCAAAAGGCTATCCTACCTCGTGACCACCTGTCACTTCAGAGATTTCAGGTAAACAGTCTTTTCATTTTGCGCATTCTAAATAAACGTGTTAATTAGAACAAACGTGATTACGAATATACAATGATACAAATGTACACAGTATTACAAGATACCTTATACAGCTAGCTTCCCTTAGCAGCTACTGCAGACGTGGCTTCGTCAAAGGCTTTAGCATGTCTGGGCTAAAATGAAACTTGAATCTTCTCTAACTCTCACCAAGTCTCGCGATAACAGTGATAAATAGACCGAATAAATAAAATGCTTTACATTAACCTCAATATAACAAATAATGCCTCCTATACATGAAACAAAACATATTTTCATAAATGAAGATAATAACATAATTATAATATTTCATCAAATATTTTAACTCTTAAAACAAAACATAAATTTATTCCATGCTTACACTGTTACACCGACTCATACAATACATACAACCACTTTAACTAACATCCCCATAATGGAGTGAATAGAAGGATATGTAGCTATTTGCACTCTATAACTGCACCACTAGATGCCACTAAATATCATGATACTTTAAACCTTTAAGTGGTTTTAGGGGAACTATAAAATCCCACTGTGGACGTCAATCTGTGTGTTTCCATGACAACTTTTATTCTTGGTTTAAACTGATTAAAGGTTAGATCCTATTTCAGATGCCCATGTAAACACCTTATTCCAGTTGAAAAAGAAAAGTTGGGATTAAATTTAAACCCGATTAAAGTCACTGGTTTAATCCACTTTTGAATCCGGTCTAAATTATTCCTCGGACATGTAAACCCTTTATTCCGTTTGGACTTTATTCCTGCCATTCTGCACATGCTCGTTGTCTTGTCCTGTTGTGATGACGCTCACATTCTGCGCTGGCAGAAGAATATGCAATGCAGTCTAGTCTTACCAAACTTTTCCAGTGGGCTATTCTGATGGGATGTACCAGCCTGGAAAACCCTGAAGTAAGGGTTCATCACTTGTTTTTTTATTAATTCATTCGTCATGCACTAATGAGTTCGATAAGTGGGCTGAACAGTTTGCACTGCAGTGCATTGATTGCCTTGTTCTCACAGCCCTTCCGTTAGCTTAGCTTAGCCTAGCTTAGCATAATCGCTTCATTCCTCTGGTCAGACGTAGCCAGGCTTTTGTAGGTGATTTCTAGTATTTTATGAGTGATTTTGTGAAATTCAGTTCTCCCTAATCATTCCTTTAGTCCGGTGGGGTCAATATGATCACAAATTGAGGCTCAAATCATGGCGATGTGACTTAGTGCACTAATAAAATTTTGGGAAATAAAAACTAATGCAAAGCTAAAACGGTAAAGCAAAGCTAATTTAGCGCATGCATCCCTTCCAACAAAAAATATTTTCCAACTTCCGTCAACACAACAGTCCCAAGATCGTATGAGTGCAGTAAATCGCAGATCTAAAGAAATAATTAGAGAGAATCGGATTTCACAAAATCGCTTACAAAAGACAACAAATCACCTTTAAAAAACTGGCTACGTGTGACCATGGAAATGCAGTGACTATGCTAAGCTAAGCTAACAGAAGGGCTGCGAGAACCGAATAAACGTTTCTCATTTAAACCTTTATTTGGGTTTAACATTTTCGTGTAAACAGAAGGAAAGTACTTTAGTTCCAGATTAATTTCTTCTGGAAAAATAAATCGGATTTAAAAAACATCATGTAACCGTACCCAATGTGTTAGCTGGTTTTCCTTTGTGTATCTACTGTATTTATTCTCATTAGTTGAATTCTTTTAGCTCCGCCCCCGTCCTCGCCTTTCTATCTGTGAGCGCTGTGATGAAAGCCTGTTTTGATCCGTAAGCCACTTTTCATATCTGGATTTGAGGGCCACATGGCATGGGAGAGGTCAGCGTATGTGGGCATTAACACCAAGTCAGACAGACCTCCCACCACGCATGCACTCATCTAATAAAGCAGGTTTACCCGCGGCCCTTCACTCTTCAGGCCCTGATAAGGCTGTCAATCAGATGCACATTTCTGGAGGTCTGCCTGGAAGCGGCGGCGGCAGCTACGTTCATGAAGCAAAATCGCAAACCCCAAGTATTAACTGAGAATTTTCAGATCTAATTCTCGATAAGTCTTTCATCCAGCCTTTCTTTTAAGTTGTGGATTTTCTCAGTGTTATTCTTTGCTTTAATTAACAGGATTAAAGTGAACTTTGATCAGTATCATTGGAAACAATGGCTTGTTGTCAAACCTCCGTTAATCCCTCCGACATGTCAGGTTGGATCACATCTGCTGATGAAAACTTCACCAAAGTGGATTTTTAGAAGCACTGGAGTCACACGCTGAGGTTGTCCAGCCCAAAAAAATGCAACGTGTAGAGGCTCAGGAACATTTTAGCTCCTGTGTCAGCTTTAAGAAGGAACATTTATACTATTAAACATGTTCACTTTTTTGTTTTTATGGGAAAAAAAAAAAACTGGCAGCTTTGGTTACCAGAACAATACTGTAAAAAACACATCAAACTATAAACATATTTAAGGAGTAACATGTAGATTTAACACAGGGGTGTCAAACTCATTTTAGTTCAGGGGCCACATTCACCCCAGTATGATCTCAAGTTGGCTGGACCAGTAAAATAATAACAATGTAAAAAGTAAAATTACATTATGATAATTTTTACATCTACAACGTTTCCTTAAAAATCTGAATAACATGAACAACGTCAAATGTCTTAAGAAAAACAAGCGCAATTTTAACAATATTCTGCCTCGGTTTATCAATTTATAATTTACACATGTGCATTACAATGTACATGACGATTACAAATACACAAAACATTTAGTAACAGGCAGAATATTGGTAATATTGCATTTACTTCATTTAAGATAATTTCAGGATGTTCATATTCAGGTTATTCACATTTTTTTTGTAAAAGGATAGTTTGTTAATGTAAACATTTTCATGTAATTTTACTTTTTTTCCACTAAAACAAAGATAAAATCTGTAGTTGTCATTATTTATACGTTATTATGATACTATTTTACTGGTCTGACCCAACTGACATCTTATTAGTTTGTATGTGGAACCTGAATTAAAATGATTTTGACACCATTTATTGATAATTTCTTCAGTGTCATTCTTCCATTTCATAAATTCATCCCACAGGCCAGATCGGACCCTTTGGCGGGCCGGAGTTGGCCCCCGGGCCGCATGTTTGACACCTTTGATTTAACATTTTAAACATGTATATATAAATGTTCCGCACTTTACACACATTCATGTTGCCCAAAGTGCTTTACAAATTTAAGGGTCAGAATCTTGAAATGACACTTTAACATGTAGACAGTCGAAGCCAGGAGTCAAACCGTCAACCCTTTGGTCATTGAACTTCTTGCTCTGTCAACTGAGCCACAGCCGCCTGTTAATTTACATGTTTAAAATGTTAAATTGTTAAATGTTTACTTTTTTATTTGGAAAAAAAAGCAAACAGGCTGTTATTTCGACATTAGCGTCTTGTAAGTTAAACGGCACCACATTGTTTTTCAATTTACAGTTTTATTTTCTCAAAACAATAGAAATACATCATTTCTACGTACAAATCTGCTTTTGTTAACATACTCTCTGTGTAAAAACTACAGCTACATTTGATTTAATCGTTACACAAAAATCTTTTCAAATAAAGAACTTTGCATTGTATTTTAACTTACAGTTTTTTGCAATTTGCAATGTTTTGGTGATAATTCTACTATAATTTTTTTACAATGCAGTTAAAGACACAAGCTGAGTCACTTTAGAGCTGACGTTGGATTTGGTTTAAACTTATAGATGAAAAACATGATGTATTAAGGTCTGTACTGTTAATCACTTCTGAAAACTTGAATTATTTTGCATTTTGGGAACTTTTATGTTTTATCTTGTCAATTGTACAGTTAATTGTTCCAAATTACAGATTTCAAGCATTTTGATTTAGTTATTTTCCGTAATAATACAGAATTATTTTTATTTTATTTTGTGTTTTCATACCAAGGTTCTAATAGTTTTGGATTTTTCATTATAGTTTACTTTTATTTAGTTTTGACTTTTTTTCTCTAATTCAGTTAGTTTTAATTAGTTTTTAGAGCAGGTTTGCTAGTTTTTATTAGTTTTAGTTATTTTCTAAATGCTTAGTTTTAGTTTAGTTTTAGTTTCTTTATATCTTTTCTCTTCCTCCGAATTTAAATAAATCCCAGACAGGACTCTGCTGCTTTCTCCCAACTTTAGTCTCCGTGTTTCCAGGTAGAGTGTGGACCAGAAGACGACAAAATGACAAGTGACAAGAAGTGATGGACTGTTAAATATCATATGGTGCCAGCAGCTAAAATTGCCTGAGGGAAATAAATCAATTTTATATCAATCCAACATTGACAAAGACGAAAACGAAGGGAATTTTATCCAGTATTTTTACATGTTTTAGTTAGTTTTGTAAGCACACAATACAGTTTCCGTTAGTTATCGTTTTTTTCATTTAATTATAGTTTTTATTTATTTCAGTTAACGAAAATGTTTTTACAATTCTAGTTTCCATCATTTTGTTAGTTTTCATTAACGATAATAACCTTGTTTCATACTCAATCTAATGTTGAATCTAAGATGTAAAATATCCACAAAGTAAAGAGGCTTTTTTTTATACATATAATGACCTTTTAGTTTTGGTACTTTTCACATTTCACATCCAAAATAGGTCAATCACCTAAAAAAAATAAGAAAAAGTCAGAGATAATGTGGTTTACTACACTTGATATTTGTAATTTATTGATATAAGGAAACAAATCTGTTTCACTTCTGACCTGTTGTTGGGAGTTAAATCAATATATAGATCGTACATTTAATATGATAAATTAAAAACTTTCAGAAAATATAAACATAACATATATACATATAAGTCAAATCTAATGTTTGCCTGTGCATATGAAAACCTGTACATGTGTTTTAAAGTAAAAAAAAAAAGTGTTTTAATTGATTTTTTTGAGACAAATCAATCTTCACTTTTGTATTTTTCCTGATTATGAATTCAACTTAAAACTGAAGATAATTCTGGTATCTCTGACATAAAAAATCCCAACTAAAATTTCTTTTTCAGTTTTACAGAGTGGATAATGTATCTTGGAAAGTGACAGCAAAAGTTACTTGATTCATTTATTCGTCATCCACAGATGATTTAGACTCAGGTTTTGCCGCTTGTGTGTGATCAGACTGAAAATGTAGATTTTATTTGTCATTTTTGTAAAGTAGTGACACTTAAGCTTTAGTATTTTTGACATTAGACATCCAAAATTAGTCAATAACCTGAAAAAATGTAATCTACATCCAACTGGAGATGTCTATACTCTTTTTTCATTATTTATGGTGATTGGATTCCCTTTTTTCTACTTTTTTTAAAGGTTTCTTTTTCACCATTTACTCTTCCATTAGTTACTTTTAGAGGATGATTATGTAATTTAAAGAAAACAAAGCCTTGTCTTAAACCCTATGCACTGCTTTTCACTTATCCATGACCACAGTGCACAATGCATGTTCCTCTGGTGACTATTTTAAGCAGAAATGATGTGATTGAGGTTGTTTTTCTGATAAACTGTGTTTGTGCAGCTCGATGAGTCTGAACAAAAGCACCGTCTTCGCCCCCGACTGGATCAGAGCGATCTGGTGGCAGCGACCCCGGCTCCCCTCTTTCACCTTAAGGTGTTGATTGCTTTTAGAGCCCTAAGACTAGATTGAGGGCTTTTCCCATGGAGATTAGACGATCTGGTTTAAAGCTGTTTCAACAGGTCGCTTGTGAGGGGTCAAAGGTCAATTATATAGTAGTGCCTAATGGTAGCAAATAACGTCAATCACCTTAAACGGACCAGCGGCGAGACTTGTGCCTGACTTTGGGCTGGAATGTGGAGAATCTCAGGGGTTAAGCTGGTGCCACCGAGAGGCTGACCGGACACACTAACACATGCACACACACACACTCACACACATTAATGCACACACAGCTCTTTAACTTGAAGCCGACTGAGCGCGCTCACCATCGGCTGCCACGGCACACCATCAATCTTCCACTGATCTCACTCAGTTTGGCAAAAACATACACACTGTGGATACAATGTGATGAAGAATAAATGAACAGTGAAGTATTCAGTTATTTGAAGGAAAACTACTAATACACTGTGAAAATACTCCACTACTCCAATCAAAACCCCACTTACGTAAAAGCATGTATGTATAACACTGGGTTACAAAAAAATGTTTTATACAAGTTGTCTAGGTTTTTTCAGCTGAATTAGGACCATTTTGCACCGCTAAATCCAAAAATGACATCTGTTTTACTCAATCAGGTCAGGTTTTTTTGCTAATTTGATTTTGAAAAATTTGATCTTCTCACAAAATTGATTACATTTTTGTGATTTTATCAGTTGATTTTTTTTTATATAGTTCTCACCCAAAATAGGTTTTAAGAGAAAAAAAATTGTTTTCTAACAGGATTCCTGTTAGGTACAATGGTGTATTCACCGCAGATGTAGCAGAATACATCAGGCTTATTTTAGCAAGATCTTCTTGTCGAAGCCATTTCATTCACCTGTAATATTAAAAAAAACATTAATCATAAATTGGCAAAAGTAAAATCTTCAGAACTTGTTCATTGCAAGAAATATGAAAGAATTTTGTATCATATGATGTGAAAATGCCCATAAATGTAAGCAAAAATGTTAAAAAGCCAATATGTAGCAAAGTTCAGAAAGTTGACCTGATTGAGCAAAATTAATGTGATTTTTGGATTCAGCACACCAAAATTATCCTAAATCAGCTCAGAAAACTTAAACAATAAATTTGTTGTTGACCAGTATAATCAACAATATGTACTTAACCCGTAAAGACCCAGTGATACTTTTGTATGACTATTCTTTTTAACCTTTCTTAAGTGTTTTATCACCATTTATTATAACATTGTCTACTATATTTTCCATTTTTCAGTGAAAAGCAGGTATTTTCCTATATTTCATTCACTGATCATGTAGATGTTCATAAAAGCTCACATTAAAGTTGAGGGTTATTATATCTGAAAGAGAGAGAAATGAAGAAAAAGTGACTTTATCAGCAGATATATCATTAACTGGACATAAAACGTTGTCCAGCACTGCTGTCATTAATCCAACTCCATGGGTTTTACTGGTGAATCAATGTTTTAGAAGATGACGGTGTTTCCATGGTAACTGCAGAGCCTCTGAACGTCCAAATGGGTCATATCTGATGACCATGAAAAGATGAATAATTGGTCAAGGCAGATGTCCATCCTCCAGGAGTCTGGGTCTGCTCCAGGTTTGTGCTGTTAAAGGGAAGTTTTTCCTTCCACTGTCACCAGACACTAGTGTTTACTCCTGGAGGATCCTGCTGGGTTTCTGTAAACTGGCTTAGAGTCTGGTTTTGACCAACTCTGTATGTAAAGTGTCATGAGATAACTTTTGTTATGATTTGGCGCTATATAAATAAAATTTGATTTGATTTTGCATTTTGCACCAGTTATTTACATGCATTGAAAGGATTAGTGGATCAGAAGTAATTAAAAAGTTTATATCAGTAGATAACTTTGGTCGATGATTAGCTGTTATGGGTCTTTAACCCTTTGATGCATGAATTATGAGAACCTTGGTCAAGATATTCTTTCCTGAATGTTTTTATTCGTCTTCAGACATGAAAAAAACAATGTGATTGAAATTTTTTTAATGAACCTATTTTTTATGGAGTTACAAAAATGTCCACTCAGTTGGACTGCATGCATTTAATTTTTGAAGCAAAGAAACATGTATTTAAAACATAACAGTGGCGGCTGCTCGTCTTTCAGACAGGGGAAGCTCATTGTCGGCTTACATAAAAAAAATTGTCAAGTCATTTAAACAGAAATTCGGCCCTCCGCTCCTTTTTAAGAAAATGGTCAGAGACCATTATCATTATTATTATTATTATTATTATTATTATTATTATTATTATTATTATTATTATTATTATTATCGTACCAAGTCGGCATCTTTTCCAGGGACTGGACCAGTGTACTCTGAATGTCCAGCAGAGCTGGGCTGCTTAGATGGCCTTGGCCCATTGTGTTGTGGGTGTAAGACTTCAGCCTTTTTAAACTACAGATGCTCCTTTCACTCCGACCTAGCCGACAGTTTGATTGATTTAACGATCTACAAAACGATATTAAACTCGAACAAGAAATGATTAAATTATGGAACTGAAACAAGAAAACGTTGAAACTATGTTAAATTGAAACAAGGAAGTCCAATGAGTGTGTTTTATTTACAGTGCAAGAAATGAACGAGTAATTTCGTAGTGGTTTCTCTGATTTCACAGCAGAATGCGCGGCGGTATTAAACTGAACTGTGTCAGTGAAGGAGGAGATCTGAAAACAGCTGTCAATCAAACGGGATTCAGCCTTTCGACTGATCCTCCAATCAGCACATGGGATTCTGGCGTCCAGCCCGGCTGAGCTCTGCCCACAGCTCCATTCACCCCCAGAGACGCCCGGCGACCGGGGGCGGGACAACATTGTGGCATTTATCCAATTACCGTCCAGTTTTGAGGCAATGAAAAAAACTGTTCCACTCAGTCCCACTGAAGCCCAGAGACGGCCGCAGTCTACGGACAAATGCACTGAGCAGAGATGGAGGAGAAAACAGCGCAACTGGAATGGATGAGAAGTGAACAACATCTCGTGCGTTGGTTTGTGATAAAGCTGATTCTGAATGAACTCATCTGTGAGATGAACGTGTTCTAACACATTTGTAGTCAATAAAATGTCAACACAACCGTACATATTTAACCATTTAATTTTCGTAATTTTAGGGGAAGCCGGGCTTCCCTTGCAGTCTGTGAGAAATCGCCACTGAAACATAATATCAGAAAGTGATATTCTGTGTGAATATTATGAAATAAAAACATTGTTAATGCAGCTAATCTGAAGTTTTCTCACATTTTAGCACATGCTAATACTAGTTATTACTCACTTCATGGAGATAATATGCAAAAAAAAAACAAAAAAACTTCTTGTTTAAGAAAACTGTTAATTACAGTCTAATACCAACTATCAATTGATTTACACTAAAACATGTAACTGCAGATCAGGTTTATCAAGAACAACAAAGTTACAGTAATGGTATGAATGTCAGTGTATGGGATGATGCATAAGTGTCCACTGTGTTGGCTGATATGGAACTAAAACAACAAAACCTGTGAATATAGAAGAGAACAGCTGGAGAAGAGCTGTCCACTGGAGTGACCACTGTGCATGAAAGGGTTAAGTATGATAAAGAAATGCTGAATGCAGAGGGGATTTCTCATAGACTGCAAGGAAAGCTCGGCTTCCCCTAAAATTCATTCATTCATTCATTCATTCATTTTCTGAACCCGCTTTATCCTCACTAGGGTCACGGGGGTCGCTTGGAGCCTATCCCAGCTACATAGGGGTGAAGGTGGGGTACACCATGGACATGTCACCAGTTCATCGCAGGGCTGAACATATAGAGACAAACAATCACTTTCACATTCACACCTATGGGCAATTTAGATTAACCCTTTCATGCACGAATTATGAGAATCTTAATCAAATTTTTTTCCTGAGTGTTTTTATTCCTCTTTAGGCATGAAAAAAAACAAAGTGATTGAAAATTTTCTTCCGAAAAATAAAATACATACAAAAAAAAAATAATAATGAAAAAAAAAAAAAAATCAAAAAAATCTTATGAACCTATTTTTCATGAAGTTGCAAAAATGTCCTCTCAGCTGGACACCACACGTTTAATTTTTGACGCACAGAAACATGTATTTACTGATAAATTGTGTGAAAACTATGGAGAGGGTTTGTGATTCTGGGGGTTTATCCTCAGGAGAGATCTACATAATGTTACCAATTCATGTCAGAAAGATATGTAGTGTCTTAAACTTGAATAAAGATACGTGTTAAAAAAAAAAAAAAAAAAAAAAAAAAACAATGGAAAGAACAACAAAATACATGAATATACAAGGGAATAGCTGTCCACTGTAGTGACCAGTATGCATGAAAGGCTTAACCAGTTAACCTACCAGAGCATGTGTTTGGATGGTGGGAGGAAGCCGGAGTATGCGGAGAGAACCCACGCAGACACGGGGAGAACATGCAAACTCCACACAGAAAGGTCCCAACCCCCGTCGACTGGTGTTGGAATGGAACCCAGGACCTTCTTTCTGTGAGGCACGAGTGCTAACCACTGCACCACCATGTCCCCTAAAATTATGAAAATTAAATGGTTAAATACGTACGGCTGTGTTGACGTTTTATTGACTACAAATGTGTTAGAACACGTTCATCTCACAGACGAGTTCGTTCAGAATCAGCTTTATCACAAACCAACAGACTGGATGTTGTTCACTTCTCATACATTCCCGTTGCGCTGTTTTCTCATTCGATCTCTGCTCAGTGCATTTGTCTGTAGAAGCTCAGCGTCCATGCACTTCAATGCGACTGAGTGGAACAGTTTTTTTCATTGCCTCAAAACTGGACGGTAATTGGATAAATGCCACCATGTTGTCCCGCCCCCGGATGCTTGGTGTCTCTGGGGTGAATGGAGCTGTGGGCGGAGCTTGGCCAGGCTGGACGCTGAGCTTCCACGTGCTGATTGGAGGATCAGTCAAAAGGCTGAATCCTATTTGATTGACAGCTATTTTCAGATCTACTCCTTCATTTGACAGTTCAGGTTAACCCTTTCATGCACAGTGGTCACTACAGTGGACAGTTCTTCTCCAGCTGTTCTCTTGTAGATTCATGGGTTTTGTTGTTTTAGTTCCATATCAGCCAACACAGTGGACACTTATGCATCATCCCATACACAACTCATTTTAGTTCAGTTCCACATTCAGCCCAATTTGATCTCAAGTGGGCTGAACCAGTAAGATAACAGTGAAAAAAGTAAAATTATATTATGATCAGGTTTACATCTACAAAGTTTCCTTAAAAATCTGAATAGCATGAACAACTTGAATTGTCTTAAGAAAAACAAGTGTACTTTTAACAATATTATGCCTTGTTTTATCAGTTTATCATTTATACATGTGCATTAAAATTGCATAAATCATTTAGTAACTGGCAGAATATTGGTAGAACTGCATTTACTTTTCTTAAGACATTTCCATTTGTTCATATTTGTTCAGGTTATTCACATTTTATATACATTTTCATGTAATTTTACTTTTTTACACCAAAAAAATCAAAGAGAAAGTTTGTAGTTTTCATTATTTATAGGTTACTATGATAATATTTTACTGGTCTGACCACTTGAAATCTAATTGGACTGTATGTGTCTGTACGTGGAACATGAATTAAAATGATTTTGACACCATTGATTGTTAATATCTTCAGTGTAATTTTTGCATTTCACAAATTCATCCCGCGGGCCGGATTTGGCCCCCGGGTCTCATGTTTGACACCTGTGCCATACACTGACATTCAGACCATTACTGTAACTGTGCTGTTCTTGATAAACCTGATCTGAAGTGACATGTTTGAGTGTAAATCAATTGTTATTTGTTAGACAAAAAGGTTTTTTTTGCATATTATCTCCATGAAGTGAGTAATTACTAGCATTAGAATATGTTAAAATGTGAGAAGACAGCAGATTAGTAGCATTAAAAATGTTTTTATTTCATTTTATTGGTTTTAAACACATGCTTCTTTACTTCAAAAATTAAATGCATGGATATTTTTGTAACTCCATAGGAAAAAAAACCCTCAATCACATAGTTTTTTTCATGGCTAAGGAGGAATAAAAACACTCAAAAAATAAATCTTGACTCAGGTTCTCACAATTCATGCATGAAAGGGTTAATACTGTCGCACATTCTGCTGTGAAACTGAGAGAAACCACTACGAAATTACTCGTTCATTTCTTGCACTGTAAATAAAACACACTCATTGTACTTCCTTGTTTCAGTTGAACATAATTTCATACATATGGCTCTGCTGGACATTGAGTGGACGCTGGTCAAGTCCCTGGAAAAGAGGCCTACTTGGTACGATAAGGTCACTGAGCATTTTCTTAAAAAGGAACAGAGGGCCGAATTTAGGTTTAAATTTTTGGGGCGGCCGTGGTTCAGGTGGTAGAGCGGGTTGTCCAATAACTGAAGGGTTGGCGGCTCAAATCCTGCTCTGTCCATGTGCTGTTGTGTCCTTGAGCAAGACACTTCACCCTCCTTGCCTCCAGTGCCACTCACACTGGTGTATGAATGAGTGTGAATGTTTGGTGGTGGTGGTGGGAGGGGCTGTAGGCGTGAACTGGCAGCCACGCCTCTGTCAGTCTGCCCCAGGACAGATGTGGTTACAGATGTAGTTTACCACCACCAGAGGGAGGATGTGAGAGCGAATGAATAATGGATCAATAATGGGTGTCTAGTAAAGCACTATATAAAATCCAATCCATTATTATTAGGGGCTCAGGCATCGACACGAGCACCTCTCCCCCATTACCACTACTACTAGTACTAGTACTAAAAATACTACTACTACTCCTAGTACTAAAAATACTACTAGTACTAAAAATACTACTACTACTACTAAAAATACTACTACTACAACTACTACTACTACTAAAAATACTACTACTAATACTAATACTTAAAATACTACTGCTACTACTACTACAACAACTACTACTACTACTACTAAAAATACTACTACTACTACTACGAAAAATACTACTGCTACTACTACTACTAACACTATTACTACTACTACTACTACTACTACTACTACTAAAAATACTACTACTACTAAAAATACTACTACTACTGCTACTACAAATACTACTACTACTACTACTACTTAAAATTCTACTACTCCTACTACTACTAAAAATACTACTACTACTACTACTACTACTACTACTACTAAAAATACTACTGCTACTACTACTACTAACAATACTACTATTACTACTACTACTACTACTAAAAATACTACTACTACTACTACTACAAATACTACTACTACTACTACTACTAGTACTTAAAATTCTACTACTCCTACTACTACTAAAAATACTACAGCTACTAGTACTACTAAAAATACTACTGCTACCACTACTACTAACAATACTACTATTACTACTACTACTAAAAATATTACTACTGCTACTACTTAAAATTCTACTACTCCTACTACTACTAAAAATACTACTGCTACTACTACTACTAACAATACTACTATTACTACTACTACTAAAAATACTACTACTAAAAATACTACTACTACTACTACTACAAATACTACTACTACTACTACTACTACTACTTAACATTCTACTATTCCTACTGCTACTAAAAATACTACGACTACTACTACTACTAAAAATACTACTGGTACTACTACTACTAACAATACTACTATTACTACTACTACTACTACTACTAAAAATACTACTACTGCTACTACTAAAAATATTACTGCTACTTCTATTACTATTACGACTACTAAAAATACTACTACTACTACTACTACTGCAAATACTACTACTACTATTACTTAAAATTCTACTACTCCTACTACTACTAAAAATACTACTACTACTACTCCCACTAAAAATACTACTACTACTAAAAATATTACTATTACTTCTATTACTACGACTAATAGTGACATCCATCAGATGCCAAACTCTGACACACACTACTCCATATAAAGTCAATGGGAGTTCAGAACACAGAATTCGTCTCCGACCATGAAATCTTTGGCAACATTGAACCGACATGCCCCCCCGACCCCCGAGCCTCTCTCACGATTTCCGCGTGTGGAAATTGTCTAGTTATTATTATTGTTATTATTAAATAACTTATTATTTTTTTGACATAAGCTGACAGTGAGCTTCCCCTGTCTGAAAGACCAGCAGCCGCCACTGCTTGAATGAATATGTGTGTTGCATTTTACAGCACAGTGTGAGCTCCTGTATGTACTGTTAGAGCATTTAATGTACTTATTCTACCTGTGAATGATCTTTTATTTTATGTTTTGTGACATAATTACACTTTACCTTTTGCATTTCTCACATACATACAAAATCTAACATCTGAACGACTGAACTGCATAAAATCCAACATACATACAGTTCTAATTACAGCCTAAAATTAGTATCTTTAAATTCTTACACTTTTAAAATATATAATAGGAGTGAGAGAAGCAATTGGGAAGAAGAAGTGGTTAATTTATCCGTACGATTATATAGATTTGATAATTTTTCTGTTGTGTCTGTTTAGAAAAGTTTCTTTACATGAATATTACAGTGAAAAAAAGACTTTCACCTCATTTTTTGCTGTCATGACACTTCAGTTTTAATAAGCCGTTCATTAAATATTTAAGATGATCATGTGTTTGTAGCATCATCATCTTTATAAAGTCAACTTTTCATGTGTTCATTTGTAGTGAATGCATGAAGGGTTTTAAAGAGTTTATTAAAGAAAGAGGAAATATCCAAAAGGAAAAACTGAAAAGTTGTCAGGTAAATGCAGTAAAAAGTGTAATATTTGCCTGTGAAATGCAGTCAAATAAGAATAAAGTTGAATCTGAAGGAGATACTTAAGTAAATATAAGTATGTCAATATTACACCAGTAAAAGTACTCAGTTCCAGTCCGGTCCAGTGGAAAACCGTACGGTCGTCGATGCGTGAAGAGCCTGAAGCCTCTGTAAATGAGAAGTGTGCTGGCACCGCCGTCTGCCATTCACCGTCACATCTGATCTGTTAAAGCTGTCCACACCGACACACTGGGATTAATGAGAGCGCCTGCGGTGGCCAAACAAATGACCAGGCTGCGTAACCATGACAACAAGGGGGAGTCATAGGCACAGGGAGCACTCACCTGGACCTGGACCTGGACCTGGACCTGGACCTGGACCTGGACCTGAACCTGGACCTGGACCTGGACCTGAACCTGGACCTGGACCTGAACCTGGACCTGGACCTGGACCTGGACCTGGACCTGGACCTGGACCTGAACCTGGACCTGGAGCTGAGAGCTGAGAGCTTTGGGCCACATTAAGCCCAAATTGATCTCAAGTGGGCCAGACCAGTCAAACAACAGTGTAATAACCTGTAAATAATGACGACTCCAAATTTTTCTCTTTGTTTTAGTGCAATCAAAATTAAATCATGAAAATATGTACATTTAAAAACTATCAAAACAAAAATGATGTGAATAAGCTGAAAAAACAGAAATTTCTTGATAGAAAAATAATTGCAATTTTAACAATATTACACCTCAACTTACCATTTATACATGCACATTACAGATTGGATCTACAAAAGGCACAAAATAATAAATTAATAACAGGAAGAATAATGTTAAAAATTCACTTTTCAGGTTTCAGGTGTTTGTAAATGTTAATATTTTCATAATTTAATGTAACTTTTTACACTAAAACAAAGAAAAATTTGGAGTTGTCATTATTTAGAGGTGTAATGTAATATTATATTTTTCACATTAAACTAAGAAAGTTTGGAGTCATTATTTATAGGTTATTATGCTATTATTTTTTTAGTTGAGATCACATTGGTCTGTATGTGGAACCTGAACTAAAACGATTTCAACATCCTTGATCGTGAATATCTTAAGTGTAATTTTTACGCTTTGCAAATTCATCCCACGGACCGGACTGGAACCTTTGGCGGTCCGGTTTTGGCCCCCGGGTCACATGTTTGACACCCCTGATCTACATAATCAGTGAATTAAATATCGAAAAATGCATAATTTACACTGAAAAAAGCCAAACTAAATAGGATAACATTACAATAAACGGTGACAAATCACTTAAGAAAGGTTAAATATAGAGTAAAAATTAATTTGGGAACTGCCACAAAGTTCCACCGGGTCTTTATGGGTTAACAAGACACTTAATCTTCCATGTGGATCAACAAGTGCAACAACGAAAATATATGGAAACCTTTAGTTGTGTAAATGAAAAAGAAACTAAAGAATCAGGAAAAACAAATCAATAAAACATCTGCTTTTAGATCAAATAGTTTCTGTTTACCATTAGCCTGGCATCATCAGACTGATCCAATGAGAACCATTTGCTGTCAGGCAGATGTGTCTGGTTCCAGGGAAGTATTTTGTATTTATTTTTTAATCAGGTGCTTTCCCTTCATACCTCTCCTCCACACACCTGTCCCAGTATGACCTTTTACCAGGCACTAAGTTATACCTGCACTAATACTACTCATATTTTTGTGTTTTCATTCATAATTTCTGCCTGTTTTTCTTCTGTTCATCTTATACTTTCCTTTTTTTCCGACGTGCACAGCCCAACACGTCCACATATGTTTACCAAAGCCCTCCAGAAGCCGTCTCAAACCTCAAACACTGACCGCTTCTTAAGGTTTTCGTGTAAATGCTCCCTCTGACTAAAATAAACTTCCATCTCTAAATGTGAACGGCGGCAGAGGAAAACCCCTCCGTGGTCCGGTCGGCGCTGCCAGCTGCTCTCAGTCCAGTCCGACGTCTGGTTCAGGCTGGAGGGGTTTTTGAGCGGGTGCCATGATTTCACTAAGTAACCAATGACATAAGCTCGTTGTTTATGAGCAATGGATCCAAGTTTTTCTGCTTTATTAGGTAGGTGGTGGTGGGCTGGACGACAGACTGCAAACAGTCACTGATGTGTTTTTCACTTCAAACCTTCACTGTGTTGCATTAAGAGCTCATGTTCAGTGCTGTCATGTCTGGGAATCAACCTTCACCCTCGAGTTTGTGATACCTCATTGTTCTCATATTAGTCTTTTAACCCTTTCATGCATTAATTATGAGAACCTTGGTTAAGATTTTTTTCTTGAGTGTTTTTATTCCTCCATAGGCATGAAAAAAAACAAAAAAACAAAACAATGTGATCAAGTTGTTTTTTTTTTTTTTCATGGAGTTACAAAAACGTCCATGCATTTAATTTTTGAAGTAAAGAAACGTGTTTAAAACCCAACATCAGAAATTTATATTGACCCTTTCATGCATGAATTATGAGAACCTTAGACAAGATTTTTTTTTTTTCTGGAGTGTTTTTATAGCTACTTAGGCATAAAAAAAAAACTGTGATCGAGTTTTTTTTTTTTTTTTCATGGAGTTACAAAAATGTCCATGCATTTAATTTTTTAAGTAAAGAAATATGTATTTAAAACCCAATATCAGAAAGTAAAATGAAAACAATGAAATAAAAACATTTTTAAGGCTTCTAATTTGATGTTTTCTCACATTTTACCATACTCCAATGCTAGTTATTACCTCATATAATATGCAAAAAACAACTCTTTTTGTCTAACAAATAACAACTGATTTACACTTAAACATGTCACTGCAGATCAGGCTCATCAAGAACAGCAAAGTTATAGTAATGGTATGAATTGCAGTGTATTATGGGATGCTGCATAAGTGTCCACTGTGTTGGCTGATATGGAACTAAAACAACAAAACCTATGAATATACAAGAGAACAGCTGGAGAAGAACTGTCCACTGGAGTGACCACTGTGCATGAAAGGGTTAAATAATGAAATAAAATCTGATGTTTTCTCACATTTTAACATATTCTATTGCTAATTATTACTCGTTTCATGGAGATAATGTCCAAAAAAAAAAACAAAAAAAAACAACACTTTTTTCTAACAAATAACAATTGATGTACACTGAAACATGTTAGTGCAGATCAGGTTTATCAAGAACAGCAAAGTTACAGTAATGGTATGAATTGCAGTGTATGGGATGATGCATAAGTGTCCACTGTGTTGGCTGATATGGAACTAAAACAACAAAATCCATGAATATACAAGAGAACAGCTGGAGAATAACTGTCCACTGTAGTGACCACTATGCATGAAAGGGTTAATTCTGCACTCAGTTGAAATAAAGATTGAATTCTGATGATTTATGCTATTGCACTAAACTTTCACTTTGCTGAAATCCACTTGTAAAATAACTTGTATTTTCTTCTTTAACCCATAAAGACCCAGTGCTACTTTTGTGGCTGTTCCCAAATGTGTTTTTCTCTCTATTTTAACCTTTCTTAAGCGATTTATCACCATTTATTCTAATATTATCCTTTGTAATTTACTTTTTTTCAGTGAAAATCAGGAATTTTACTATATTTAATTCACTGATCATGTAGATCGCAGATGTCAAACATGTGGCCCAGGGGCCAAATCCGACCCGCCAAAGGGTCCAATCCAGCCCTTGGGATGTATTTGTGAAATGCAAAAATTACACTGAAGATATTAACAATCAAGGATGTTAAAAAAATTTTTTTAGGACAATGCAATCTAAAGTGGATCACACAGTAAAATACTTTCATAATAACCTATAAATAATGAAAACTTTAATTTTTCTCTTTGTTTTAGTGTAAAAAAAGTAAAATGACATGAAAATATTTACATTTACAGACTAGCCTTTTGCAAAAAATGTGAATAACCTGAAATTTCTGAAGAGAAGTATGTGGAATTTTAATAATATTCTGCCTCTTACTAAATGTTTTGTGTATTTGTAGATCCACTGTGATCTGTAAGTCGTGATGCATTTTTATAAATGATGAACTAAGGCGTAATATTGTTAAAATTGCACTTATTTTTCTTAAGAATTTTCAGGTTCATATTTGTTCATGTTATGTTCAAGTACGGTTCGTAGATGTAAACATTTTCATTAAGGAATTTGACTTTTTTCACTCAAAAACAGAGAAAAAAAACTTTGGAGTTGACACTATTTATCAGTTCTTATCCTATTATTTATATTATTTTACTGGTCCGGCCCACTTTAGATCATATTAGGCTGAATGTGGCCCCTGAACTAAAACGAGTTTGACACCCCTGATGCTGATGATTATAAAAACCACTGTCACCTGTATACTAAAGTTCAATGGCCCTCTCTATCTAACAGTCCTGATAGACATTGGATTATTATAATTTTTTTAACCCATAAAGACCCAGTGCTACTTTTACAGTGGTTCCCAAATGGAATTTTCCCTATATTTACTCTTTATTAATTGATTTATCACCATTTATTATAATATTATCCTCTGTATTTTGTGTTTTTCAGTGAAAATCAAATATTTTCCTTTATTTAATTGACTGATCATGTAGACATTCGTTAAAGCTCAGATCACAGTTGAGGGTTAGTATATCAGAAACAGAGAAAACTGAAAAAGTAACTTTTTCAGTAAAATATATCAATAACTGAATATAAATCAAGTGTCTCCATCCACTGTCATTGATCAAACTCCATGGGTTTTACTGGTGAATTGATATTGTAGAGGATGATGGTGTTTCCACGGTAACTGAGCAGCCTCAGAACATCCAAATGGGTCATATCTGATGACCACGAAAAGATGATAAACTGTATTTTACACCAATTATTTACATGGATTGATAGGATTAATTGATCAACAGGTATTAAACACTTTAGATCAGTAGATGGTTTTGTTTGTGTAGTCCAACAGCTAATTTTGTGGCAACTTCCAAATAATTAATTAATTTTATTTATTTGTTTATTTGATGAGGACAATGCATATTAATGAACACTCAGTGCAAAAAAAAAAAAAAAACATTACTTTGTGTAAATATGCCAGATTTAGCTGGAAGCTATTTTCCACCCATAATTCTTCCTCTATAGCTAGGTGATTTGTTTCTATTTATTATGTCATCTATTGAATTTTTCTGTTAAAATCAGGTATTTTCCTGTGTTCAATTTGCTGATCATATGGATGTTCATAAAAACGCAGAGGTCATTATATAAAAACAGAGAAAACGGACGAAAAAGTAACATTTTCAACAAAATATCTCATTAACTGAGCATAAAAACATGTTGCATTACACCCTTTATTATATAATCCTCTGCATTTTGCATTTTTCACAGAAAAGCAGGTATTTTTCTTTATCCTCCTGAGACCTAGCAATGCATTTTTGTCCTCTTTAGGGGACAAAAGTTTCATAGTTTTACTTAAAAATGCTGTCCATTGCAAAGGAAATTCCATTAATAAATAAATAAATAAATAAACAATAATTTTAAAAATGTATCTGGAAAAAAAAAAAGTTTCATTATGCAGTTCCCAACCAAGACAATTGTTTATGTAAAAAAGTTAAAACTTTCACTTTCCTGGGTCTCAGGAGGATATTCAATTTACTGATCATGTAGATGCTCATAAAAGCCAACAAAAAATTCAAAGGTTATTATATCAAAACTGGGAAAACTGCCGAAAAATTACCTTTTTCGACAAAATCTTTCATTAACTGAACATAAATAAGCATCTATAACTGTTGTCATATATCAAACTCCATCTGTTTTACTGGTGAATCAATGTTCCAGAAGTTGAAGGTGTTTCCACGTTTACTACAGAGTCAGTGAACGTCCAAATGGGTCATATCTGATCATGATAAAAAGCTGAGGAAATGCATTTTCCTTGAATTATTTACATGTATTGATAGAATTAGTGGTTGCAAAGTTATGGAACATTTTTGATCAGCAGAAGCTTTTGACTGTTTAGGACTTTGAGGGTAAATTCAGTAACTTCAGCTGTTAAAACTTCCTCAAAAACATACAAAACATGACATGAGTTTACAGAACAATTTTTCAGTCTGTTTCCTGTCGTTACACTATAATTTTCCAAATAGTTTCTGTCATTTATATGTTGCACTGCCTTTATCTGAGGCTGCACAATGTCTGCATTCACAGTAGAAGACAAAATGATCCAAATCTGATCTATTGTGACTCTGATCTTAGATTCGTTACATAACACTGAGCAGAACAAATCACATGGACTCTAATCTTGTCGGTTCTAATTTGAGTTAATTCTCTATCTGGTTTTTCTTTTTCTTGATCCTCATCTATGATATAAACTGCTCAAAAACTCACAAATAAATCCTGACATTAGTGGCCTGTGTGTTTACTTCAGTA
This sequence comes from Sphaeramia orbicularis, assembly GCF_902148855.1. NCBI lineage: Eukaryota > Metazoa > Chordata > Actinopteri > Kurtiformes > Apogonidae > Sphaeramia > Sphaeramia orbicularis. The sequence continues at coordinate 41,299,714 of NC_043967.1, read as the reverse complement.
CAATACAACGCTGTGTGTGACATCTTCATTATGGTGGTTGTTGTTGTGTCGGTTCAGGACTGGAATCGCTTCATCTTGGAATCTCCTCTCAGCGATGGGGTCTCATTTTCTTTGTCCAGTTCAGCTGCTTATTTTGATGTTAAAAAACTTGTTTTAAACTACATTTTTATCTCCGATTTTCTTAAACTATGCATGACATGAAACAAATGCAAGCAGACCATAACCAACAAATAAACAGAGCATCCGGGTCAGAGTCAGAATCAGAATCAGAATACTTTATTAATCACAGGGGGAAATTATTGGGTGTTACAGTCTCTCCATTTCAAGTGTAATAAAAAGTAGCAGAACAACAGACAACAGAAATAGAAAACTATATAAATATACATGAAAAGCTCTAAATTTACAAGCAAATATATAGCTCTAAATATATATATAAATACAAAATAAAATATAAATAATAATATAAATAAATAAATATATAATATAAATACTAGGCCTGTAACGGTACACATAACGAACTGAATCATTTCAGTACGCACCTGTTCGGTTTGGTACACAGCTGTACCGAAACAGCACAGTACGATGAGAAAAAGAAAAAGGAACTAAAGACGTCGGTCGATGCGGAACTTTAAAACCACACAAGTTCCACACGGACATATTGAAGGAGCGCACATTGACCCGAAATACAAAATAGCAGCTGATATAAGGTAAAAAAAAAAAATATGATGTGAACCTGGAAGGAAGAGACAGAAGACCCTCCACCATCATTACAGTCCTGTTTGGGATCAGTTCGAGTTCAGGTGAAAGACAACCACCTACCCCCCCCACGCTCCGATCAAAAAAATAAATTTTAAAAAATCGCACCCTGCACACACACACACACACACACACACACACACACACACACAAACATACAAATACACAAAGTGGCCCAAACAGTTTGTTAGCGATCCTAAAATAAATAATTAGGTTAATTTTGTCAGTGTTGTTCTTAAGTTTGTTAAAAGAGAATACGAGTTTGTTGTTATTTTTATGCAGAATGTGAACTGACAGAACTGTGATTTAATTTTGTAGTTTGTTCAAAACTAGCTTTCTGGGAAAAGTGCAATACTAATGTTTAAAATACATTTAGTAATATTTTATTTATTTCAATTTCTATTTGATTTATAGCAGCAGAATTATATTATTCCTGTTTTTCTATATTCTATTGTCTCCAAAAATTGGGGGAAAAATGTTCAAAAAATCATAATAAATGCATTAAATACATTTTGAGAGGTTTTCTTTCTTCCCATACCAAACCGAAAACAAACGGACCGTGGCTTTCAAGACCTCTCTTGATTTCACAGCAGAATGTGTGATGGTATTAAACTGAACTCTGTCAAGTGAAGGAGGAGATCTGAAAATAGCTGTCAGTCAAATGGGATTCAACCTTTCAACTGATCCTCCAACCAGCACATGGAAGCCTGGCGTCCAGCCCAGCCGAGCCCCGCCCACAGCTCCACGCCGGGCGTCCGGGGGCGGGACAACATCGTGGCATTTATCCAATTACCGTCCAGTTTTGAGGCAATAATAAAAACTGTTCCACTCAGTCCCATAGAAGTGCATGGACGCTGAGCGTCTACGGGCAAATGCACTGAGCAGAGATCGAATGAGAAAACAGCGCAACGGGAATGTATGAGAAGTGAACAACATCGAGTCTGTTGGTTTGTGATAAAGCTGATTCTGAACAAACTTGTCTGTGAGATGAACGTGTTCTAACACATTTGTATTGAATGAAATGTTAACACAACCGTACATATTTGACCACTTAATTTTCGTAATTTTAGGGGAAGTTGAGCTTCCCTTGCAGTCTATGAGAAATCGCCTCTGGACTGTACATATCCTGACCAAGGAAAATAAAATTCTCACTTTGTACAGTAATCTCAACCTTGCTTTTCTGCCTTTGTCCATAATAATATACATTATATAGACTAAATGTTGTCTAAAATTAATGTTTATTTGCAACCAGTGACGTGCAGTCAGAGGAGGCAGGGGAGGCAGAGCCTCCCTTGTCAATCTTGAAAAGAAAAAAAACTTGACTATAAAATATAATAAATGTTGATAGTTGTCAGCTGGTATGTCCTATAAACTCATTCTCCGTTCGAATCCAATATTGTTATTATTATTTTTTTATTTTTTTTATTTTTTTTTCAATTAGAATAGCAGAATTTCCGCATGCTCCGTTCAAATACAGTGAGGAGAGGCAGCGCTGTGCTGTGCCTCCAGGAGAACTGTCTACTCCCCTCATGAACTCTGCTGGTACCCCATGGAAATATTGTCACTGTCCCTCTGTATATCGCAGTTAAAATGCTTTCAAACACTCTGATTATATGCTCTATCCTTCCATAATCTGCATAACGTATGGAATGTATTTCTGTAATGTGTTTAGGCTCGCAGATTAATCAGAAAACCACAGTGAAAAAGTCACTAGGGGAGGCAAACAGTACCCCTGCCTCATGATAGATGGCGCCTGTGAGTCCACAGATTCATGTGCTTATAATCTTCTTCGTTCTTTTTTATACACTTTAATTCACCAGGATCGGCGCATGGATTTCATGTACAAATAAAGGTAAGACCATAAACTTTTATTATTTTTAGTTTGAAATGGCTCTTTTTGAAGGTTTCCTGTTGAGTTCCTGCCAGTCTACCTATGCTGACTTGATGCAGAGCCCATACACCCAGGCCATTCCTTTTGCTCACTCTCTCTATTCCAGTTTCTCAGGCCACCATATATTTGTAGATCTGGCTCTGAAAGAGTCAGTGCCTCCCCAGCCATGAACCCCACTGCATGTCACTGTTTGCAACATAGTATAGCAAACTATTATATGATCAAAAACAAATTAATTTTCGCCAAAAATTTCTCAGTTTTGAATGTCTGGGGTCGCCAGAAAATTGTGATGCTAAAATGGGGTCACAAGCCAAAAAAGGTTGAGAACCACTGTCTTAAATCCAGGCTCACAGATGATATGGCTCTTTTTTTCTCACTTTTACACTTGTTTCAGTAACAGTTTTGTCATCCTTTGCTACTTTGCTGCTAACATGTACAGTACCATCTCACACTGTGGCACAGGCACACATTGTTTGTATCTGCAGGGCTTTGTTTCCATGCCTCCCTTGGACTGAAAACTCTTCCGCTGGGAACAGCACACTGCAATCAGGCCCGCTTTATGGCAGCCAATCTGCCATTCAGAGCGGACTAAGATTGATGACGCCTGTCCCGACTGACTGGAGATTTCGGTGTCTGACATGCATCGCACACTCATAAAACCTCGGTCCATCTGGTCGCAGACAAACAAGGAAATGTGTCTGTAAATTTGTAGTTGCTTGAGAAATCTGAAAGTTGGATGAGCGTGGAGGGAAAAAAAAAAAAAAAAAGGGCAGCGTTTGTAGTCTGAGTGATGAAAGCGAGTATCCTGAAGGGCTTTAAAGTCCTGCAGCTCCTCCAGTCGAGTTGCCCTTTTGACCTGCTGACCAGACTACTTACATTAACTAGACACAATGTATTCTCCCATGAATGCGGCGTTCCCATTGACACTTGAACGGAAGTATTTTTATGGCCTCCAAGCACCACTGAACAAGTTTAAAGCAGCTTAATTGCAGCGTTGACCTGATTGGCAGCTACATGAATGTGTCTTGGTGGGGAAGAGGCCACAGACTGTTAACTGCAGCGAGGTGCTAAGAAGAAAAAAAAGGTTAATGAGCCAAACGTTGCACTGCCAGACCTGCTTTCAAGTTGGGAATCATTTCTTTATGCACACTCATAAATGTTTCCTAAATAAAACTGCACATTTATGGAGTTCACTTCCTGCCAAAACTTAACAAACACACTTTTTGCCACAATCTTTGCAGTTTTCTCACAAACAACAGGTGGCGCTATGATGGAATTATAAGCACTGGTGTTAAAAGCAGTCGAGTTATGCTAAATAATACACTTATTTTACTTCATTTCAACCCATAAAGACCTACTTTTTGTCAGTTTCCAAATGAAAAAGCTCAGAGTGAATTCAAAGATTATATCAGAAACAGAGAAAACTGAAGAAAAAGTCACATTTTCAGCAAAATCTGTCATTAACTGAACATAAACTAAATGTGTCCATCCACTGTCATTGATCCAACTCCATGGGTTTTACTGGTGAATCGATGTTGTAGAAGATGATGGTGTTTCCATGGTAACTACCGAGCCTCTGAATGTCCAAATGGGTCATATTTGAAGACCATGAAAAGATGAAAAACTGTATTTTACAACAATTATTTACATGTATTGATAGGATTAATGGATCAACAGATATTTAACATTTTAGACCAGTAAGTGGTTTTGGTTGTGACGTGGCTTTTTAGGTCTTAAGGGTTAACTCTCCACGAGATTTTTTTTTTTTTTTTTTTAAATATTCACTTTTGATATAAAGATTTCAAAAAGCTGTATCCTGGAAGTGGTTAGAGATAAGGCCTACAGCAAATGATAAAAATATTGGGTATGATCCAAAGTTTATGATGGGAGTAGATTTACTCATCTAATTTGCATATTGGGATATCACATGTCGGCGGCCATATTGAATACACAACTTTTAGTAAAATTGAACTTTGAACATATTTACATGGACGTTTTTTTTGTTTTGTTTTTTTTGTCATTTTATCCTTAAAATAAATTAACTTAAACATTGTAGAAAATGAAATGCAGTAAATTTTAGTAGCTTTTTAGCCAAGCAGTAGTAAACAGTAGTTTAAAAGTGACTCATTCTGAAACCACTTTAAAACTGACCTCAGAATTATGTATTCCATCAAAGTAGGTTCTCTCGATATGTGTCACTCATTTGAAATATGTTTATTCTGCCTTTCTCGTTCAAATTTCCAATAATCGCGCATCTTTCAACGAGACATACAGTGACCTGTCAGTCAACTGGGGTGTCACTGCCACCTGAGGTGTCCAATCAGGTTCCAGAGGTGGCCAGCACTAGTTAGCAATATTTTCTTCGGCCTGACCTGCCCTACTCTGCCTCTGATTGGCTCATCAGTCCTCATGCCTAAAGTTAACCAGTCTAATCAGTGAAGGCACAGAGTACTAGCCAATTAGAGGCAGAGTAGGGCGGGTCATGGCTTCACCATCCTAGGAGAAAAAGTGAGCGATTTGTTAAGAATTTAACAATTCCGATTCCATTATCGATTTTGCTTATCGATCCGATTCCTTATCGATTCTCATTGGGTGAGGGAATAAAAGAGTACAAACAGGTGTGTTTGCATTTACTGTCTTTTATATTTCCATCTCTGCACAGAAAATATAACATATACAGTATGTACAAATAATAAGAACAGATGATGCCAGGCCCGGTTCGGAGGGTGGGGGGTGGTGGCAGTGACGGCAGCAGGATGCAGGGAAAATGAAACTAAGACGCTTCACTAATTCTTCTATTGCCGCATTTCTACTACGTGGAACCGGTTCGACTCGGCTTGTCTCCCATTGTTGTGCACCTCATTTCCTTTCCCCTACCTTTGGAAACTTGTATTTGAGGGGGTACGACGTTTGTTGCCCGCACTGGAACCAGAACTGGGCCCAGCGTTCACTCTGCCGCTACATTCACAAGCACCGCTAAGTAGAGTATCAAATACGTGACATTCCTGTAAATGAATCACATGCTGTGGACAAATGTTTGAGGATATTGAAGGGATTCCACCCTTTTGAAGACATGGAAGCTTTGCAAGTGTTACAAGTGGACCTGGTGTCGTCTTTTTAGGCCGTTTCTGCCTCAACGCCATGTTGGCTATGTTCTGACCAAAACAATGCAGCATACACCTGACGTCATCACACATGCATAGCGAAGGCAGAATCAACTAGAAGCACTCGGAGAGCACAGACCTCCGCCAAGGCTGATCAGTGCCCCCCCCCCCCCCCCCCCGTGGGCTCCCCCACCCCCGATCACCACCAAAATTTAATCATTTCTTCCTTATCCCATTTCCAACAAACCCTGAAAATTTCATCCAAATCTGTCCATAACTTTTTGAGTTATGTTGCACACTAACGGACAGACAAACAAACAAACAAACAAACAAACAAACCCTGGCAAAAACATAACCTCCTTGGCGGAGGTAATAAGCAGAATCGTTAAGCAGGCAGACAAACAATTCCAAGGAATCGAGCTACTGGGAACCGGTTCTCAAAAAGAACCAGTTCTCGATTCCCATCCCTACCACCCTAGGAGAAAAAGTGAGCAATTTGGCTCAGATACCACTGAATGGTGTGCCTCAGGGGGATTTAGAAAAGGGTATATGCAATGCTGATGGAAAAATAAGTGGATATTCTCCATATACTACCGCATACCCTGGACTACACCACTGCTTTTGATGATCTAATAATTTTTTCCATGACTGTATATAAAATGAGTCCTGAATGTTTAACTGATTCTGTAGGTAAAATCATTGATTAATCAAAAAAAAAAAAAAAAATGGAAATAAATAATTTTCAAGGCCCCCTGTCAGTCACGGGCCCTTAGAATCATCATCAGTTTTCTTCCTACAGTGTCACTGTTTCCATAAAATAAAACTGGATGAGTGTATAAATGTATTTTGTTGATACTTTGGTTTGGAATGCAGGACATTTTTTGCACCACTGTGACAAACATTACAAACTTTCCACAACCTAACCCTGAGAGTCAAATAAATGTCTGGTACAGTAGTAACAGGAAATGAGGTAATGAGGACCTGTATGGGAGTGCACGGCATGGAGAGCGATGCAGTGACCCGTGGTGACCCAGACAGGTCCACTGAACTTTAAAGGTGAATTGGATCAGGGCCCCCACTCAGCCGCTCAGCCAAAAACCTCCTGATGAGGGCTTAGCAGCGGCAGTGAAAGCTACCTAATGAGTGACGAGTAATCAACACTATGACCAGGCCCGGCCACTGAGAACAGGCCCCGGCGCAGCGGGCCGTAACGTGGTTTACAGGCTGATTCGAGCAGAGTGCCACTAATCAGGAGGAGGCGAATACTGGTGAAGTTAATGGCTTTAGTATAAACCTCCGCCATCGCTAGGCCAAGGGGGGAAAAAGATTTGATTAATGAGCTGAAGTGGATTTTTCGCCCTCGTCTGTCTGTAACCATCTGGGGCTTTACCTAAACTGATGACCTCACTGCATTTCACTCCTGCAACATGTCCCACTGCCAGTGCAAACAACCGAGTCCGAACAAAACCCACAAGGTCACACCGAACTGAGACACTAATTAGACAGGTTAGAGCACAGGTGTCAAACATGTGGCCCGGGGACCAAAACCAGGCCGCCAAAGGGTCCAATCTGGCCCGTGGGATGAATTTATGAAATGCAAAAAGTACACTGAAGATATCAACAATCAATGGTGTTAACCCTTTTGTGGTGTAAAAAAATTACTTTTATAATCAAAAGTATTCATTTTATACACACATGATCAAAAGTATTCATTTTATATTCAAAAAAAGTACTCATTTGCATGCCAAAAGTTAAATTACAGTACAATGTGATGGTTGTAACAGAGCAGTTGACTTTTTTCCTGGGAGACCCACAAAAAGAACGAAAACGTGCAGCCATTGAAGGAACATGTGAATTCATGCAAAGTTACAAAATGAGGCGGGCAGAAAGAACATGTGAGCTCATGGAAAGTTCCCGAAAACATGGTGTACAAAAGAAGCATACGTGAGTGGAAATTTTTGAGCATTCTGGGAAGTCTCTAACATTTTCCGAGAAAAAGCTACATATTTATTAGGCCTGTAGCGGTACACGTACCGAACCGAACCGTTTCGGTACACACCTGTTCGGTTCGGTACGCAGCTGTACCGAAACGGCACAGTATGTTGAGAAAAAGAAAAAGGAACGAAAGATGTCGTTCGATGCGGAACTTTAAATCCACGCAAGTTTCGCACGGACATATTGAAGGAGCACACATTGACCCGAAATATGAAATAGCAGCTGATATAAGGTAAAAAAAAAAACAACAAATATGATGTGAACCTGGAAGGAAGAGACTGAAGACCCTCCACCATCAGTCCAGTCCAGTTTGGGATCAGTTCAGGTCCCGGTGAAAGACAACAACGAGGAAAGACACGGTGATAAGACGAACGTTGTTTGGCCCCTAGGAACTACGGTAGTTCTACAACACTTACACTAGCTCTGTCTGTGTCTCTCTCTCTCACACACGCTGTATGACAGAGGAATAGAACTCGGAGTTGAATGTTGAAAGTATATAAAAATAAAGTTTCACTTTCGTTTCATGCCAGCGTTAGTTACGTTAGTTATGGACCGGACCACACCCCCCACCCCCACCCCGGCTCCGACCAAAAAAAACAAACAAACAAAAAAACAACAAACAAACCATCCCCCAGACAAATCCCACCTTGCGCGCACATGCACACACACACACACGCACACACACACACATATAAAGTGTCCTAAACAGTTGGTTTTCTGTCCTAAAATAAATAATTTGGTTCAGTTTGTTGTCAATGTTGCTCTTCAGTTTGTTTAAACAGAATACCAGTTTACCCTCCTGTTAAGGTTGCACTTCATGCAGAATTTTTTTGTTGATATTTTTATGAAGAATGTGAACTGACAGAACTGATTAGATTTTTTTTGTTTGTTCAAAACTACCTTTCAAGGAAAAGTGCAATACTAATGTTTAAAATACATTTAGTAATATTAATAATTTATTTTATTTTCTATTTGAGCAGCAGAATTATATTATTCCTGTTTTTCTATATTCTATTGTCTCCAAAATTGGGGGGAAAATGTTCAAAAATTCATAAATGTATTAAAGACATTTTGAGGGCTTTTCTGTCTTCCCGTACCGAACCGAAAAAAACCGAACCGTGGCTTTCAAAACCAAAAACGTACCGAACCGAAAATTTTGTGTACCATTACAGGCCTAATATTTATATATGGTAATCAAATACTGGGAATTAGATCAATATGTATATGTTTGACCAATCCTGACCGACGCCAAAGAAACCTCACCTTATCAGGGGCAAGCCGAATGGGGGGGGGTTTCCGACGTGACTAGATTAATGTTCAGATTAAGATAAAAAAAATGGGTATGGTTTGTAGCTAAATCCAACCTACTTTTGATGATATAAAAGTGGTCTCCCGGAGCAAAAAAGTCAGTTGCTTCTGCAGACGTCAACTCAGTGTTTATTTTGCGCGAATAAACGCTTTTTTGTGACTCAAGATTCTGCCTGATCTCCGACTTTGATCTTGACTCCGTGTGCAGTTGATCAGCGAAGCTCCACAACTTAGACAGAGCTATAGGTACTAAATTTTGGTTTTCAGAATATAGTTTAAAAGAATTCCTTAGAGACTAAGGACATCTAACACCAACGGCTTTAAATTTACACGACACTTTCATGCATGAATTATGAGAACCTTACACAGTCAATTTGCCAGTGTAAAAAATGCAGAGTCAAAGTATTTTAATTCTTTTGGAGTTATTCCAACAATGGACAGAGTAAAATTTAACATGATAACTTCCAGTGTCGGTGAAAATAACTGGAGTTTACAGAGGTTTTACACTGTCAGTGTCATATATTCAGTGTTAAAGTAAATCGACTCTCTCAAAGTTAATTCAACACCGATAAGAGCAAGGTACCTTTCAGTGTTAAAAAATAATGACTCTGAAAAGTCAAGCCCCGCCCACCTACCTCCGTGCTCAAAGTGAGTGAGAAGTTGGACTCTGGCATCGCCATCTTCCTCGCATCGAAAAATTGCGTTTGTAAGTTTGTGTAAATAAACTATTGCTTTTGTTATTTCATCCAAGCAGATTCTGTGTGCAAGAATATAGTTATGTCGTCATCGTCAATGTTGGGTACGTGTTTTCAAATACCGAATTACAAATGGAAAACGTGATATCAGGTCAGCGGCTTTCATTTTACATGTCATTTTAGGTTTACTTTTAATTGCAATATTTAATTTTTACTTAGGATAAATTGGGTCCAGAAATAATTGTATCTTTTTTTCACCCCTGCAGACACTGGGACTATAGTACATCACATGTAACACCGGTAGGAGGCAGTTAGAAATCAACACTCTTTGGAGTAATTTATTTATCAACATGTAGTGTTAAGTAGGTTTAACGCTGGAAAAGTTATTTCTTAACACTTAACTCTTCAGTGTTGAATGTGAATAACACTATGGGTGTTACTTCTCACATAGTGTAAAATTTGATTGACACTAATTAGTGTAGTGTAGTGTAAAATATTAACTCTTACTAGAGTAAAGTTGACTCTGGAAATGTAACTCTATGTTCAGTGTAAATTTGCACTTTGTAGATAGGGACCATATGTTCACTGAGGTAGTGTTAAAATGAACTCTTTAAGTGTTATATAAACACTGGCGATTTTACTGTGTAGTCAGTATTTTTTCTTGAGTGTTTTTATTCGTCTTTAGGCATGAAAACAACACTGCAAATGATTTTTTTTTTTTTTTTTCATGAACCTATTTTTCGTGGAGTCACAAAAATGTCCACTCAGCTGGACACCACACAGCAAAAATTGGAGAGTTGAATCAACTCCCACACAGAGTTGATTTTAACTCTTTTTCAGAGTTTATATAGGTCCACACTTTACAGAGTAAAATTAACATTTTCATTGGAGTTAATTATTTAACACTATGCCAGAGCTGCCTTTTTAACTTAGAAACCTGAGTTGATTTAACACTGACTGATTTAACTACCAACACTCACAAGAGTTCATAAATGGTAAATGGACTGAACTTATATAGTGCATTTTCTACATCTTCATGGTGCCCAAAGTGCTTTACAATTCCTCACATTCACACACACTCAGACAGTGACAGCAGTACCTTGCCCAAGGGCACTTCGACACATGGATAGTCAGAGCCAGGATTCGAACCGCTGACCCTTTGGTCATTGGATGACCCGCTCTACTAACTGAGCCACAGCCGCCCTTCCTAATCTCACTGACCCATATGGATTTATTATTTACACTGTCAGAGTTTCTCCATTAACTCAAACAGAGTTAAATTAACACCATAAAAGTTACAAAAATAACACTCATTTTACTTAATTTTCAAAAGAAACAGAAAAAGAAAGAAACAGAAAAAAGCTGAAAGAAATATGGATATATGATTTTTTTAGAGCATTTTTTAGATCATTAGATTAAAATATGTTAAAAAAAAAAAACAAAAAAAAAACAAAAAGAAAGAAACAGAAAAAAGATGAAAGAAATATGGATATATGATGTTTTTAGAGCATTTTTTAGATCATCAGATTAAAAAATGTGTTAATAAGTAAAAGAAAAAGAAATGTTTTTGAAGAAAATCAGGCCATAAGAGGTAACACACTCATAATAATACCAAATCAAAAAAGAAAAATGATTAAAATACACAAAAATAGCTTTAGCGGTCCCTAAGGGTGAAGGAAGTTATTCATTTTTTGGAGGAAATAAGTCAAACTAATTCTTACTCAAATTTCAGAGTATTTTTTCACCACTCTTCATAACTCGACTAAACGGAGTCACGTTAGGACACCTGGTGAATTCAGTTGTGTCCTCATCCTCCACCACCTCCTCAAACAGATCTGTGTGTGTAGCTGCTGACTGTGTCTGCCTGAAAACATGCTGCTACAGTCTGCACAAAGCTCATAAATCCTGGCTTATTTGTCAGTTTTTTGGCCTAAATCATCTTCCAGAAAGTGGAGTGAAAGTGGTGAAAAGTAAGAGACAGTAAAGCAAAGTAATGAGCTGAAAGGAGCGAAAAGTATTCAGTGCACGCTTCACTGCTTTTTTATGTACAACTAGTGATTTTATTCAGCGTTATTAAAAAAACAGATGCTGTTCTGGACTCTGGAGACACATCTGCAATAAAATAATCTGTCTGTCTATTACTGGGCACATTATCACCTGGTCTGGACTGAAAACAAGAAGAAGAGAAAAGAACGCACAACTACATCTGATCACTTTGACAGGAACTGTGACTTTTGACTACTACTACTACTGTTACTACTACTACTACTACAAGTATTACTACTACTACTACTACTACTACTACTACTACTACAAGTATTACTACTACCACTACTACTACTACTACTACTGCTACAAGTATTACTACTACTACTACTACTACTACTATTGCTACAAGTATTACTACTACTACTACTACTACTACTGCTACTACTACTACAAGTATTACTACTACCACTACTACTACTACTACTACTACAAGTATTACTACTACCACTACTACTACTACTACTACTGCTACTACTACTACAAGTATTACTACTACCACTACTACTACTACTACTGCTACAAGTATTACTACTACCACTACTACTACTACTACTACTACTACTACTACTACTACTACTACAAGTATTACTACTACCACTACTACTACTACTACTGCTACAAGTATTACTACTACCACTACTACTACTACTACTACTACTACTACTACTACTACTACAAGTATTACTACTACTACTACTACTACTACTGCTACTACTACTACAAGTATTACTACTACCACTACTACTACTACTACTACTACAAGTATTACTACTACCACTACTACTACTACTACTACTGCTACTACTACTACAAGTATTACTACTACCACTACTACTACTACTACTACTACTGCTACTACTACTACAAGTATTACTACTACCACTACTACTACTACTACTGCTACAAGTATTACTACTACCACTACTACTACTACTACTACTACTACTACTACTACTACTACAAGTATTACTACTACCACTACTACTACTACTACTGCTACAAGTATTACTACTACCACTACTACTACTACTACTACTACTACTACTACAACTACAAGTATTACTACTACCACTACTACTACTACTACTACTACTACTACTACTACTACAAGTATTACTACTACCACTACTACTACTACTACTGCTACTACTACTACTACTACAAGTATTACTACTACCACTACTACTACTACTACTGCTACAAGTATTACTACTACCACTACTACTACTACTACTACTACTACTACTACTACTACTACTACTACAAGTATTACTACTACCACTACTACTACTACTACTGCTACAAGTATTACTACTACCACTACTACTACTACTACTACTACTACTACTACAACTACAAGTATTACTACTACCACTACTACTACTACTACTACTACTACTACTACTACTACAAGTATTACTACTACCACTACTACTACTACTACTGCTACTACTACTACTACTACAAGTATTACTACTACCACTACTACTACTACTACTGCTACAAGTATTACTACTACCACTACTACTACTACTACTACTACTACTACTACTACTACTACTACAAGTATTACTACTACCACTACTACTACTACTACTGCTACAAGTATTACTACTACCACTACTACTACTACTACTACTACTACTACTACAACTACAAGTATTACTACTACCACTACTACTACTACTACTACTACTACTACTACTACTACAAGTATTACTACTACCACTACTACTACTACTACTGCTACTACTACTACTACTACAAGTATTACTACTACCACTACTACTACTACTACTGCTACTACTACTACTACTACAAGTATTACTACTACAAGTATTATTACTACTACTATTACTACTACTACTACTACTACTACTACTACAAGTATTATTACTACTACTATTACTACTACTACTACTACTACTACTACAAGTATTATTATTACTACTACTACTACTACTACTACAACAAGTATTATTACTACTACTACTACTACTACTACTACTACTACAAGTATTATTACTACACTACTACTACTACTACTACTACAAGTATTATTACTACTACTACTACTACTACTACTACAAGTATTACTACTACTACTACTACTACTACTACTACTACTATTACTACTACTACAAGTATTACTACTACTACTACTACTACTACAAGTATTACTACTACTACTACTACTACTACTACAAGTATTACTACTACTACTACTACTACTACTACAAGTATTACTACTACTACTACTACTACTACTACTACTACAAGTATTATTACTACTACTACTACTACTACTACTACTACTACAAGTATTACTACTACTACTACTACTACTACTACTACTACAAGTATGATTACTACTACTACTACTACTACTACTACTACTACAAGTATTATTACTACTACTACTATTACTACAAGTATTATTACTACTACTACTACTACTACTACTATTACTACCTACTACTACTACTACTACTGTTACTACAAGTATTATTACTACTACTACTACTACTACTACTACTATTACTACCTACTACTACTACTACTACTGTTACTACAAGTATTATTACTACTACTTCTACTATTACTACCTACTACTACTTCTACTACTACTACTACTACTACAACTGTTACTACAAGTATTACTACTATTACTACTACTACTATTACTACAAGTATTACAACAAGTATTACTACTACTACTTCTACTACTTCGATAAGCTCCAGTAACTAATATTGAGTACTGATAGTGAATTAAGTCTGCCTTTGTACTTTGCTGTAGCTACGGTTGAATATGTTGCACTAGGTTTTAACTGAGTTTCCATCAGTTTTAAGTAGGTTTCTATTCATTGGAGCTTTTTATACAGTATAAGCTTTTAGGATACTTTTTATTTATAGTGTCTGTTTTAAGCTGTTTATGTCATTTCTGTACATTGCTGGACCTCTGTAAGGAGTTCTGTTCTTTTGTATTTCTTTGCTTGTGGCTGAATGGTAATAAAAATGAAACTTGGAAGCTGAAACTGAAGTCAAAGAGAAGTAAATCAAACCATTCTCTGAGAAAAGCATCAGCCTGACAATGTTCGTGTGATGCATTAATACAAAATATAATACAAAAAGACTACTCATGATGCAAACATATTCAAGTTTGGATGAAATATAGAACAGACACTGCTTTACAGCTGCAACAAAAGGACCAAAAAACATGTGAATAACAAATTAAATATGAATGTAGCTGAAAAATCTGCACCTTCACCAGTGTATTTGTCAGATTTGGTTAGAGAGCAAGAAATAAACAGTAAGAGAATGTAGTGAAATATTAATTTAATTTACCTGTGGGTTTTTTACCCATAAACATCCACCATCAACCAAAAGCATCTACTGATCTAAACTATTGATCCACTAATCCTATCAATTCATGTAAATAATTAGTGTAAAATGCAGTTTGTCATCTTTTCATGTTCATCAAATATGACCCATTTGGACGTTCAGAGGCTCTGTAGTTACCATGGAAACACCGTCATCTTCTACAACAGTGATTCACCGGTAAAACCCATGGAGTTGGATCAATGACGATAGATGGACGCACTGGGTTTATGTTCAGTTATTGATATATTTTACTGAAAAAGTCACTTTTTCTTCAGTTTTTTTTTTTTTTCTGTTTTGATGCAATAACCTTTGACTTTGCTCTGAGCTTTTATGAACATCTACAAGATCAGTCAATTAACCCTTTCGTGCACGAATTATGAGAACCTTAATCAAATTTTTTTCCTGAGTTTTTTTATTCGTCTTCAGGCATGAAAAAAACAATGTGATAGAAAATTTTCTTCTGAAAAATAAATAAATAAATAAATAATTTTTTTTTTTTTTTTTTAAATGTAAAAATACATTAAAAAAAGTAACAATGACAATAAAATTCAAGGTCTAAACCAGGGGTGTCAAAGTCATTTTAGTTCAGGGGCCACATTCAGCCCAATTTGATCTCAAGTGGGCCGGAACCAGTAAAATCATAACAGTGAAAAAAGTAAAATTAACCCTTTCATGCACGAATTATGAGAACCTTAATCAAAATTTTTTGTGTGTTTTTGAGTGTTTTTATTCCTCTTTAGGCATGAAAACCACAATGCGATTGAAAAATTTCTTCTAAAAAATAAATTAAAAAATAAAATAAAATAAAAAAATAATTAATTTTTTTTTTTTTAAATACATTAAAAAAAAAAAAAATCTTATGAACCTATTTTTCATGAAGTTGCAAAAATATCCACTCAGCTGGACACCACATGTTTAATTTTTGATGCACAGAAACGTGTATTTACTGATAAATTGTGTGAAAACTGTGGGGAGGGCTTGTGATTCTGGGGGTTTATCCTCAGGAGAGATCTACATAATGTTGCTAATTCATGTCAGAAAAGATATGTAGTGTCTTAAAACTTTAATAAAGATATGTGTAAAAAAAACAAAAAAAAAAAAACAATGAAAAGAACAACAAAATCCATGAATATACAAGAGAGCAGCTGTAGAAGAGCTGTCCACTGTAGTGACCACTATGCATGAAAGGGTTAAACATAAGAAAATAGATTTTTTTTTTTACCATAAAAAATGCAGAATTCTGAGAATAATATTATAATTCAGATTCAGATTCAAAAAACTTTATTTATCCCATATGGGCAATTCATTTGCAGCTTACCACAGACATCAGCCCACATCCAAAATGCAAGGTGACAAACATAAATGAATCAGTGCACAAATACAGGACTATTGAAAGCAACTACGAATGAATTCATTTAAATAATCAGCAATAAATAATCAATAAATACCAATGCAGACTAAAAGACCCTATTGGTTTCGCTAATATTTAAAAAAAGAAAAGAAAAAAATTATATAAAATGACTAAAATGGCTTCTGTCAGAGTTTAACCCTTTCATGCATGAATTATGAGAAGCTTAATCATGATTTTTCCCCCCTGTTTTTATTCCTCTTTAGGCATGAAAAAAATGCAATTGACAGCTTTTTATGAACCTGTTTTTCATGGAGCTGCAAAAATGTCCACTCAAATGGATCCGATGCGTTTAATTTTTGAAGCAAAGAAACATGTATTTACTGATGTACAGAGAAAACTATGAAATTTTAACACTTTTAATGCAGCTAATCTGACATTTTCTCATATTTAAACATACTCTAATACTAGTTATTACTCACTTCATGGAGATAATATACAAAAAAAACATTTTGTTAAAGAAAAAATGATAATTACAGTCTAATAACAATTGATTTACACTCAAACATGTTACTGCAGATCAGGTTTATCAAGAACAGCAAAGTTACACAATGCATAAACGTCCACTGTATTGGCTGATATGGAACTAAAACAACAAAACCCATGAATATACAAGAGAACAGCTGGAGAAGAACTGTCCACTGTAGTGACCAGTATGCATGAAAGGGTTAAAAGTGTGATAGCTGAAGGAATAAAATAAAAGATTTTGAATATCTGTTGGTTCTCCTCTGAGGAACGTGGTAATAAATGGAGATAAATCACATAGGAAAGGTTAAATATGGTTATTGATTTAGCTTGTCTCTTAGCTGTTTTAACACTCTCTTTTCAATTAATGTGCTGTTGTTTTATTATTATTATTATTATTATTATTATTATTATTATTATTATTATTATTATTATTATTATTATTATCTTTTAGGGTGTCTATTGTTATCAGGTCGGGGACTACAGCAGGATACTAGCCATGTTGGCTAAAGCTGCCCTTTTAACTGTTATTGATACAGTTTATTAGTTGGGATCAAATCAAATCAAATTGTATTTATATAGCACCAAATCATAGCAAAAGTTATGTCATGACACTTTACATATAGAGTCAAAACCAGACTTTCAAACCAATTTACAGAAACCCAACAGAATCCTCCAGGAGCAGACACTTGGGATAATAATAAACTAATAAACTAAACTAAAACTAAATTTGGAAAGTGTCATAAAAGTCACACTGGGCCCTTATGGGTTATATATATATATATTTTTTTAAATTGATTTATTTCGAATATGGAAATGATACAAGCTTCCTGATTGTGACTAATTGACTTCTATGCACAACACAATATAGAAATGAAAATTCAAGGAAGCATAAAAATAAAAATATATATATATATATATAAAACACTGATTATGATGGAATGTGAGACCAATGTTTTCCCTCTTTATATATCTGGAACAAACTACCAGAAAATATCAGGTCTGCTGAGAGTCTGAGTTCTTTTAAGTCAAGGTTAAAAACTCACCTGTTCACTAAAAGGCTTTTTACTTTTTAAATATTATATTTTCTTTCGAAACTCTGCACTGCAACTCTTACTTTAATATGTGTGTATTTTTATATTTTTGGGTTTTATGTGTTGTTTTCTTACTTGCTGTTTTTAATCACCTTTTACATGTTTCTTTTATAATGTTTTAAATGTGTTTCTTTTTCCCTTGTCGTATTTCAATGTCCTGTGTGAAACACCTTGAATTGCCTTGTTGCTGAAATGTGCTATATAAATAAACTTGCCTTGCCTTAAATGTTGTTAGGTGTGTGTTTTTATCATCTAGCCACTTTTATTTTGTCTTAGATACGTTCATTGTCTTAGCTGATTTTAATTGTTTTTAATTACCCTTATTTTAGGTACAGTAGATGTTTTCTTTTATGTTAAACTTGATTTGCACTGCCATGTCTTGTGCTAATATGATGACAATAAAGCTTCTATTCTATTCTACGACGGTGTCTTCATAGCTGTTTTTATGATGTTGTTTAGGAGGTTGTGAACGCCTGTAGTTTGTCTGCTTCGCTAAAAAAGCTGTAAACACGAAGAGCAAAATGAAAATTATTATTATTATAAGTGGACTGGTTGTGATTGTTGTCTGATAAAAATACTTCAAAAATCTAATAAAAACAAAAAAAGGAGATGGCATAATGTTTTATATTGTTTAGACACGTAACCATGACAAAATTTTTATATTAATAAATGCATGTAACATATTTATACTGGATAGCATTTGCACTTGTAGTGCTCGTAATGTTGTTAAGCTAGCATATAACGCACTGAATGGTTTAGGCCCAAAATACTTCAGAGACCTTCTAGTCCAGTATGAACCATCCAGACCACTCAGGTCATCTGGTGCAGGTCTGCTCTGTGTTCCCAAAGTCCGAACTAAACATGGAGAATCAGCGTTCAGTTTCTATGCTCCGTATATCTGGAACAAACTACCAGAAAATATCAGGTCTGCTGAGAGTCTGAGTTCTTTTAAGTCAAAGTTAAAGACTCACCTGTTCACTGCTGCCTTTGACTAAAAGGCTTTTGACTTTTTCAGTTTTCTATTCTCTTTCGAAACTCTGCACTGCAACTTCTACATTAATATAAATGTGTTTTTATATTTTTGGGTCTTATGTGTTGTTTTCTTACCTGCTGTTTTTAATCACCTTTTACATGTTTCTTTTATAATGTTTTAAATGTGTTTCTTTTTCCCTTGTCGTTGTATTTCAATGTCCTGTGTGAAGCACCTTGAATTGCCTTGTTGCTGAAATGTGCCATACAAATAAACTTGCCTTGCCTCTTTAACTCTCCCATATCCCGTCCAGCAAGGCCCTTACTAAGCACCAAGTGTGTCTTTTTTGCACACTTATGGAATAATGTCAAAAAAAAATTCATACAGTTTGTTTTTAATTCTTTCACACTTTTTTCTATTTCATCAACTTGAGCCGTAAATAAAAATACCAAATACTCAATAATTGTCACATTTTTTAACCCTTTAAATGCCATGTTTGTAATGTAAACAAACCATTTATTTGGATGCAAAACACACAATTTTTTTTTTTTTTCAATATACTACATAAAAAGTGGATCACATATTATTTAATTTTTTCATCCTGGCATATGTCAATGATCAACAGCAACATTGGTCCTATCAGCCCGCCCATGGGCTGAAAAAATTATATTATTAATCTACTATAAAAATATAATAAATCAGGACAATGGATGTTCTTTTTTCAACTTTTGCTCAAAGTTTAGACCCTAATGTTAATAAAAGTACATCAGAAGTGTATTTTAGTGCAAACTTTAACCCTTTCATGCATAATGGTCACTACAGCGGACAGCTATTCTCCAGCTGTTCTCTTGTATATTCATGGGTTTTGTTATTTTAGTTCCATATCAGCCAACACAGTGGACGCTTATGCATCATCCCATACACTGTAATTCATACCATTACTGTAACTTTGCTGTTCTTGATAAACCTGATCTGCACTAACATGTCTGAGTGGAAATCAACTGTTATTTGTTAGGGAAAAAAAGTTGGTTGTTTTTTTTTTTTGCATATTATCTCCATGAAAAGAGTAATAATTAGTATTAGAATATGTTAAAATGTGAGATTAAAATGTGAGATGTCAGATTTTATTTCATTGTTTTAGTATCAATTTCTGATATTGGGTTTTAAACCCGTTTCTTTACTTCAAAAATTAAATGCATGGACATTTTTGTAACTCCATGAAAAAAACAACTTGATCACACTGTTTTTTTTTCATGCCTATGGAGAAATAAAAACACTCAAGAGAAAAATCTTTACTAAAGTTCTCATGGTTAGTGCATGAAAGGGTTAATGTTCGGCGAAGACAAAAAATTCTAATTTCTCTTTTAGTTTGTTACAGTTTACTCAGGCAGAGTAATAGATACAATATTTTAGACAATGGGAATAGATTCTGTGAGGTCTGTAAATGTCCATAGACACCAAGAACATCCATATGAACCTTATTATTGTGAAGTAATTCTTCATTTACTTTGGGTATGTCTGTTTAGGTGTTTTTCCCCTGAAAATATGGTCAGGGTTAAACAGGTTAATTTGCATTATTATTATTTTTGGCGCTAGGTCAAATGTACAAAAATACTAGCATCTGTCACCAAGTGTGCCAAAAATGCCCACCTATAAACCAAACTATTAAGTATTATATATCGATTTATTTTTCTGCTCTAATTTGATTTTATTTTTGTAAATCAAGGTCAGCCCTAATCATACATATCAAATGGAAGAAACAGCGCATTTTAGGCACACTTGGGAGACAGATGCTAGTCTTGTAATTTTCTTTTGTTTACAATGTGCAAATTTTAATTGGTGGCCAGATCATGCAAAAATGAACAACTTTTGAATTCTAACCTTATTTAAATTGTGAAAAATAATATAAAGTTTTTTAAAATGAAGTGCAAAGTGTGCCTAAAAGACACACCCAAATACCGGAGGGTTAATCAAAATGATGTATCTGTTAGGGACTAAACAGACAGGCAATGAGGAAATAAGGTTAAAATGTCAAAAATGTAGGTTTTTATTAACCCTAAAGAATCCAAAACTCAAAAAGTCAAAATTATAACTTGACTAGTGAAGAAAAATGAATTTAAAAAAATCAGCAAATACAACAGGAAAACAATCACAGGGACTATTTTACTTTTCATTTTCATACTTAAAGTACGTTTTGTTCTTAATACTTATTTAGATTTACCTTTGATGAGGGATTTTTCAATGTTCTATTGATATTTTTAAAGTAAAAGATAAAACAAACATGGGTAAGTACAATATAATGCACTGATTTGTGCCTGAAAAGCAGTGAAGTAAAAGAAAATAGAAGCAAAAACTAGAAAAGCACTAGGAGACCGTATTCTAACCTTATTTAAATTGTGAAAAATAATGTGAAGTTTTTTAAAACGAAGTGCAAAGTGTGCGTAAAAGGCTCACCCGGATACCGGAGGGTTAAGCTTTAATTTAGCACTTACAAACATTAGCATTGTGTCACAGTTTGATTTAAGTTTATTCACAAATAAATAAAAGTAAGAGATTTAAAAAAAAAAAAAAATGCAGATTTGTCAAGTGAGCTGCCCTGAGGAGCTTCTAAAGAGACCCATGGTTTCAAACTACTAACTACATGTAGTTTATTACTCTCCAACACTGGCTTTAAGTGTAACAAATCAGCACATCTGAAGCACATTTGGGTTTTATTCTTGTTTGGCACTCTATGGCTCCAAACTGGCCAAAGTCTTATTGCTGTAACATTTTTTTTAATCAAATGTTCCTGGAAGATAAAAAAAAAAAAAAAAACAACAGAAAAAACAGAAAAAGCTCATGGTGCACACAGTTCTGCAGCAGCTGTCCGACAGGCTGGAGGGGTGTTTCGCAGGCAGGTACTGTCGTCTCCAGGGTTCAAAAGTTTACACTGGACCAGGATCTGCTGTTGGGACACTTTAAGCAACTTACAGACTTATAAAGCCATAATCCTCTGTGTGTAACTGATTTAATGAACAAAGTAAAAACAGAGGGTTGATCTTCTAATCCCTTAAATACTACAAGCTACTTGAAATACTACAAGCTGCATTTCTTCCCCTTGATGTTAATCAGGACTGTAAATCCACTGATTTGAAGATTTAGATTTATCAATGTTTCAGAGGAGAATAAAACAAAAGCGAGGAGGATCTGTAATATATCACACCGCATACTTTTAGATGGTGTGTGTGTGTGTGTGTTTGAATTCTCTGGCATGTGAAAGAGATTGAGTTTCATAAGGAGATCTGGTCGTTAATTCGCCTGTTTATCTCGATGCTGAGCTCTGGACTAAATTTGAAAGTAATATATGATTCTCTCAGACATGTTTTTATCTTCGCCGACTTCTCCTACCACCTCCTCCTTTTCTCCTCGGCTTCACCTCCTCCCTCCTTCTCTGAAATACCTTCCTCATTCTGCTGGGTTTTATCTGTGCAATGCATCATCACTCCCACTTTTCAGGTTTTTGCAGAGCTGAGGATAATCCCCTGTTTATCTGTGCATTCAACACCGTTAGCCCCTCTATTAAAAGTCTTACGGATGCTTTGAAGCACTTTGTCATATTTACTTGTGCAAAAACAAGACATCAGTTTGATTCAAGGCATCACTTTGGATCAGTGGGAAGCGTTGATGCTCTACAGCTGCAGCACATGTAATGGACCAAGAAGAACTGTGTGTGCCAGCTCTGGTTTCACACTGCGCTGGTGGTTTATGTTGGCCCCTGATCAGGATCCACAACGGCCCTCGAAAACTCCTTCACAGAGCTTTATTTTGACTTCCCCTCTCACTCCTCATAAACAGGTGTTCTTCACTAAGTGCCTCAGGCTGGAAAACAATGATTAGATATCACACATTCTGTAGTTTTACACATTTATTATCAGTTTGGGTCTTTGCTTTCAGACACTGACATCTTTAGTGATCTACAAGCTTGTAGTGCCACCTAGTGGTAGAATTTACTAGTCTGATTTACAACTTTATAATGACAAAAATTGTACAACTCTCAGAACTCATAGACTTAAACAGCTATTAGAGAACAAAACTGAACTGAAATTTTTAATAACTTCTGAACCACCATTTTTTTTTTTTTTTTTACATATAATATGATGATATAAAAATAAACATATATAATAGAAATTAGGGGTGTCAAACTCATTTTAGTTGTTTTTTTTTTTCTTAATCTCAGGAGGGCCAGACCAATAAAATAATAGTAAAATAATCAATAAATAATGACAACTCCACATATTTCTCTTTGTTTTAGTACAAAAGTTGCATCATGAACATGTTTATAATTGGGTGCTTCTATGAAACTGGTCCCTAAAATAGGACATGGGGTCTAAAAATACAAACCAGATGTAGACTAATGTTATGAAGTAAGTTTGGAAGCACTTTGGGTTTATTTAAAAACAAATATTTGCTGAGATAAAAGACAAACTATTTTTCAGATTAAACACATTTACACACACACACACACACACACACACACACACACACATATATATATATATATATATATATATATATATATATATATATATATATATATATATATATATATATATATATACACATATATACAGGGTGGGGAAGCAAAATTTACAATATTTTGAGGCAGGGATTGAAAGACAGTGTATGACCAGTTAGTTTATTGAAAGTCATGAGAATTTATTTGCCACAAGAAAATGTACATAATAGAAAATGTTTTTATTCTATGTGTCCTCCTTCTTTCTCAATAACTGCCTTCACACGCTTCCTGAAACTTGCGCAAGTGTTCCTCAAATATTCAGGTGACAACTTCTCCCATTCTTCTTTAATAGTATCTTCCAGACTTTCTCGTAATCGTTTTGCTCATAGTCATTCTCTTCTTTACATTATAAACAGTCTTTATGGACACTCCAACTATTTTTGAAATCTCCTTTGGTGTGACGAGTGCATTCAGCAAATCACACACTCTTTGACGTTTGCTTTCCTGATTACTCATATGGGCAAAAGTTTCTGAAAAGGTATGGATAATAGTGTTAGGTATGATTATGACATCAATATATGTTTGGTTTCAAAACAACTGACGTAGTGCCTGCTGAGAAAAAACAACTAAATGTTCATTGTAAATTTTGCTTCCCCACCCTGTATTTATTTATTTACTTATTTATTTATTTATTTTAAATACAAAAATCTGCATGCAACATGCTAAAAAGGACATGGAAACTACTATTTTTTAAATATCTTTTTCTTCTCTCACAGGTACATTTTGGGAATCAAAGTCTGCTGCTAGAGTCCTCACTAAGACCAGAAAAGTGGACCACATTAGTCCAACTCTGAGGTCCTTCCACTGGCTGCCTGTCCACCAGAGGATAGACTTTAAAGTTCTGTTGCTGGTCTACAAAGCTCTGCATGGTTTAGGACCAAAATACATCAGTGACACCCTGACCCAGTATGAACCCACCAGACCCCTCAGGTCATCTGGATCCGGTCTGTTGTCAGTTCCCAGAGTCAGAACCAGACATGGAGAAGCTGCATTCAGCTTCTATGCTCCACATGTCTGGAACAAACTCCCAGAAAACCTCAGATCAGCTGAAACACTCAGTTTATTTAAATCCAGGTTAAAGACCCACCTGTTCTCAGCTGCATTTGAATAGAGTTTGTATTCATCAGTTCAGATCTGCACTATTCCTTTTAAGCCAGAAGTTTTTATCTGTTTAATCTGCTTGTCTCTTTTATCTGTTTATCTGTTTTTCTTATTTATCTGATTTTTGTTTGTTTGTTTTTCTCATGCCATCTGCTGTAATGCTTTTAATGTTTTATGTAAAGCACTTTGAATTGTCTTGTACATGAAATGTGCTATAGAAATAAAGCTAGCTTGCCTTGCCTAAATATGCAAGGCAGAGAGTTTCACAAAAATGACCACTGTTGCAAAATCACTCATGATTTATTTGTGTTTAACTGGGCAGGTTCTGTATGTAACACCAGTGGACACAATGAGTTACACGCAAGACCTGGAATGAGACTGAGATTCATGAAAACCCCACATGTCTGGATTAGAAAAACCACTAGGATCATCAAATTTAACACAGTGTCTTTATTTATAGCACTCTATAAGACCATTTACAGCCATGTTTTCCAGATCAAATGCACTGACTCCTAGGTAGTTTTTCCTGTCCCACTTTTGGTCCTATTTTTGACCCCAATGTTTTATGAAAAATTCATTAATTTTGGGATGGCTCAGAGCAAGAGTGTAATTTTTTTTTTTTTGCATTTATCTGAGGTCATCATTAGGTACATCCTATGGGGAAATATGTCTAAATTTACCTTTTATTATTGGGTGTATGAAGCTGACAATGTGCCAGGTATCAAAATGAACCCTGTTTAATAGAAAGACCCAATTACAAACTGTCCTTTTTTTGAACAGCCTGAACCACCATAAACAACCTGAAATTTCTTGAGAACAATATAATATCTCATCATGTCATTTACACGTGCATTACAACTTGCAGATCACTGTGAAATCTAAAAAGATACATAACATTTAGTCACAGGCATCTTTAACTGAAAAATGTAGTCAGTAACAGCTTGTGAAGATTCACTGTTTAGTTTGTTGCTGGGTCATATCTGATGACCATGAAAAGATGACAAACTGAATTTTACACCTATTATTGGCATGTATTGATAGAATTAGTGGCTTTAAGGTTATTAACCCTTTCATGCATAATGGTCACTACAGTGGACAGTTACTCTACAGCTTTAATCTTGTATATTCATGGGTTTTGTTGTTTTAGTTCCATATCAACCAACTCAGTGGACACTTATGCATCATCTCATAAACTGCAATTCATACCATTATTTTAACTTAGCTGTTCTTGGTTGGTTTTTGAGTGGAAATCAATTGTTAATAATTATTTTTTTGCATATTATCTCCATGAAGTAAGTAATAACTAGTATTAGAATAAGTTAAAATGTGAAAAAACATCCGATTAGCTGCATTAAACATGGTTTCATTTCACTGTTTTCAAATCACTTTATGATATTGGGTTTTAAATACATGTTTCTTTGCTTCAAGAATAAAATTCATGGTGTAGCTGAGTGGACATTTTTGTAACTCCATGAAAAACAGGTTGATTTAAAAAAAAAAAAAAAAAAAAAAAAAGAAATCAATCACATTGCTTTTTTTTCATGCCTAAAGAGGAATAAAAACACTCAGGAAAAAAAATCTTGATTAAGGTTCTAATAATTCACGCATGAAAGGGTTAAACATTTTTGATCACTGGTGTATATTTGGGTCTTTATGGGTTAACTCAAACTTCACAAAGGTTTTTAAACCACAGTTATTCTTCGTGACAGTGCGTTTGTAATTTTCCTCTTCACAGACCATTTTTATATCCATGACAAACTCTTCGCTCCTTATCTCCTGAACCTGTCTGGAAATGGATCATTGGAATAAAATAAGGGTTTCAGCTCAATAGCTCACTGATGACCACGATAAGTGTCTCCATAAACTATCTTTATAGCGAATCTCCAATCACACAACTATTCCGCAGCAGAAGTATTTGACATTTACGTCTGGTGTTCGGAGGTTTCCATCCCGTATCTGCTCTAATGGCCAAACCTGACGTAAATTTATGGACTCACAAAAACGGATAAGCTCTGATGCACGATCGTACAACTTGTACGTTCATGGAATCCAAATACCAGAAGCAGAGTCAGACACAGGACGCATGAATTATAGAGCTGCATGTAACTATGGAATCCAACAACACTACATTTTTCTTTAACTTTTTTCAGTAAAGACAGAGTTTAGCATCTGAGTAAAACATAGTCGTGTTAACGGTAACACTTTACTTGAAGGTCTAGTTTATAATGCATAAGCGCACATTCATAAGACATTATAATGTATTTATAATGCATTATAAAAGTCATTACAACAGTTTATGATCATGTACAACAACTTATTAGTGACATTGCACTTTACTAACTTATTTAGTTATTTATTCCATTTTTTTTTTGCTCTATTTATTATTATGTGACTTCCAATTTTTTAATTTTTTATTTATTTGTATGTTCTTACTCGGGTTTTTATCCCAGATTGTTTTTATTGTTTTTATCTTATCTTTTCTGGTTTTTATTGTGTTTTATTGCATCTTGTTTTAATTTATTTGATCTCACCTATTTTATTTACTTATCCATGCTGCTATACCGATGAATGGTGGAACACTGAGCACTTTTTGTTTTGTCCTGTCTTTTTGTTCTGTCTGTAAGCGTGATCAAGTGCCTGTCTCACATGTTTAATGTAAGTGTTGTTGTAATGCCAAGGCAATCACCTAGACTGCAAAACAAATCTACCTACGGGTATAAATAAAGTAACCTTAACCTTGACCTTATACCAAGGTTTATAAAGTATTATAAGTGTAGGCATAATGTATTATAAATTCAGCTTTCATAATGTTTTATACATCCACACCAAAGTGACAACAGTGTTTGTAGGAAGAATCTCCAGTCCTGGGTTATGTAACACATTATAACCATCATAACTCTAGCCAGTTACAAAGACACAGAGAACTGCTCTGACATGTAGTTTCTGAAACTGAATAATGCCTTAGAAACATCAATAAGTTACAGGATGACTGATGAGTGATGATATTATAACACAAGTATGATGATGAAGTAAAGTGTAATTCAAAAATTATACATTAAAGTGTTCTTAATTCTTTATTTTGCAAAAACAAAATATTAAAAGGACAGTAAATAGAAGTGTTACATGTTGCTTTATACATAAATAAAAAATAATGTGGCAGCTCTAAATCTTTGTTAATCCAAACACATACTTTTTTTTTTTTTTTTTTTTAACCCTTTCATGCATAGTGGTCACTATAGTGGATAGTTATTCTGCAGCTGTTCTCTTCTATATTCATGGATTTTGTTGTTTTAGTTCCACATGAGCCAACACAGTGGACACTCATGCATCGTCCCATATACTGCAATTCATATCGTTACTGTAACTTTGTTGTTATTTATAAACCTGATCTACACCAACATGTTTGAGTGTAAATCAATTGCTTGTTATTGTTAATAGACATGTCATTAACTTTTTTTTTTTTTTTTTGCATATTATTTCCATGGATTGAGTAACGGCTAATATTAGTGTATATTAAAATGTGAGAAAACATCAGATTAGCTCCATTAAAAATAATTTTATTTCATAGTTTTCACATAGTATATCAGTAAATAAGTTTCTTTGCTTCAGAAATTAAATGCATGGTGTCCAGCTGAGTGGACGTTTTTGCTACTCCATGAAAAATAGGTTCATAAAAAAATAAAAATAAAAATCAATCACATTTTTTTTTAATGCCTAGAGGAATAAAAATACTCGGGGGGGGGGGGGGGGGGGGGGGAATCTTGATTAAGGCTCTCATAATTCATGCATGAAAGGGTTAATAAACATGAAATCCCTAAAATAGATGGGTATAGGGACCAGTGACAAAACCTAACAAAATTTCCCCACATAAAAAAAATAGATTCCTTCACACTGCTTTGGTGTGGATGTATAAAATGTTATGAAAGCTGAATTTATAATACTGTGGCATAGGTAGAAGCTTGGCTGGAAGTTAATTCTGCAACAAGTATGAACACAAGTTATTACATTAAATTGACAATCAAAAAGCTGGCTGTCTCAAACAATCGCAACAGGATAGCGATTGCTCTGCTTATGGCTCTCACTCAGGGTGCAACTTTAGAAATGACAAAAATACATAAAAAATACACAAAAAGGCCAATAAACATTGCCATACACATAGTAAGTCAAAACTAGTACTAACACAACAACCCCGCTGAATTCTTGCACATAAAAATAACACATTTACAACAAAATACCCACTACCCATAATGCACTGCGGCAAACATGCCACAATACATTATGCCTACACTTATAATACTTTATTTACCTTGGTATAAGTTGTTGTACATGATCATAA
Source organism: Sphaeramia orbicularis (assembly GCF_902148855.1). Classification (NCBI taxonomy): domain Eukaryota; kingdom Metazoa; phylum Chordata; class Actinopteri; order Kurtiformes; family Apogonidae; genus Sphaeramia; species Sphaeramia orbicularis. The sequence continues at coordinate 41,270,606 of NC_043967.1, read as the reverse complement.
ACTGTTGTAATGACTTTCATAATGCATTATAATGTGTTATGAATGTGCGCTTCATGCATTATAAACTAGACCTTCAAGTAAAGTGTTACCGTGTTAACATCTAATGCACTGAGACTTAACCTCAGTACAACCCACTACCATTCAGTTCAGTTTTATTTACGTAGTATCCATCATAATACATTATTATCTATTTATCTATTATCTATTATCTATTTATTATCTATCTATCTATCTATCTATCTATCTATCTATCTATCTATCTATCTATCTATCTATCTATCTATCTATCTATCTATCTATCTATCTATCTATCTATCTATCTACTTTTTTTTTTTTTATGAAAATTTGTATTGAAACCTATCACCATAAAAGAATTCACAGAATACTAATAAACATATTTTTTTCTTTGTATCAGTTTTTTTTTTTTTTTTCCTAACCCTTTCATGTATGCATTATGAGAACCTTAATCAAGATTTTTTTTTTTTCCTAAGTGTTTTTATTCTTCTTAAGGCATGAAAAGATTAAAAAAAAAGTAAATTGATTTTTTTTTATGAACCTATTTTTCATGAAGTTACAAAAATGTCCACTCAGCTGGACACCATGTGTTTAACTTTAGAACAGGGATTAAAGCAAAAATTTTTCATCTGACTGAAAATTTTCTTCTGGTCAAAATCATTGGCCACTATTAAAAATGATGCAATACAATACTACTATAGCGTACAAGTTTATATAGTCAAATTTGGCAATACTGTAAAACACACTGAATGGGAGAGTGTACAGGTGTAGAAGATTAGTAACATGGATAGAAAAAATGTCATGAGTGGTATTGGTGGGGGTCTGGGGGTCCTCCCCCAGAAAATTTTTAAAGCTTCAGGTCAATTTTGGTGCTCTGGTTAATTTTAAAGGGTATGAAAACCTTTGAAGCAAGTGAAAATAATGAGTAGAAGAAAACCTTACTGCAAAAAATAAGTGAAAAACTTTTGATTTAACAATTTAGGAACTCCTAAAACATAACTCCAACTCCAACAGCACATGAATTTTGGGGAAAATGTCTGTGTAAATGTAACCCTAACCAACTAATCTTTTATTTTTTCTGCTTTTTGGTACTGAAACCAAAAGTTTCAAGCTTGGTCATTCCGTATGTACGCTTCTGTTTTTTTCCAGAGACACATGACACATTAGTAGAACTTTCACTTCAGCAGTAGAGGTGGAGGTTGTAGCAGGGACAGTGGAGCTTGGAGCAGAGGAGGAGACAGATCCTCTCTGAGGGTATTTAAAATACAGTGGCTTTGCAAATACCAAGGGTGTTACTCATTCATTCAACGTTATCCTCATACTGTACCACACAGATAGAAATAAGATGCTAAACAGGTCCAAATAAAGCACTTATGCAGTCGGGCGCGTAACCGCGTAAGGCTGCGGCGCGCACAGCCGCACGCACGGGAAGGGCACATACACACAAACACAAACACACACACACACACACACACACACACACACACACACACACACACTACTCATATACCGGTAAGAGGAGATAAGCTATGAACCCAAACATGAAGGTCCATGTAGATCAGTTCTGTCTTCTTGCCTTTTCACTGTGGTTCTTTCATAATGAAAGCTACTTGTTAGCACTAAACTAAAGTTAGTCTGGAGGCTGAACTTCGGTAAAGCTGAACTTGTCCATGTGTTTCTGAGGCACAGAATGAGCAGCGTTTCCTTCCAAAGAGAAATAGTCATCCATCTCTCCTCCCGACATAAAAATAAAGAAGTCATCTTATTATCATCACTGTTAAACCTGTCAGCCCCCTGTGCCTGTGTTCAACACCTGCAGACCCAGGACAGGATCGTGGAGTCACGTGGGGAAGTTACTTCAATATGACTTTTTTCCCCCCTCAACTTTTCCATTTGACGGAAATCCGTCGTGGTGATGGAGAACTTTAATCCCTGCTTTAGAATCAAAGAAACATGTATTTACTGACATATTGTGTGAAAACTATTAAATAAAAACATTTTAAATGGTGCTAAAATGATGTTTTCTCACATTTTAACATACCTTCATGGAAATAATATGCAAACCCCCCCAACTTTTTGTTTAAAAACAAAACTGTTAATTACAGTCTAATAACATGTAGCATTTTTTTTTACACTCTAACATGTTACTACATATCAGACTTATCTAGAACAGCAAAGTTACAGTAATGGTATGAATTGCAGTGTATGGGATGAGCGTCCACTGCGTTGGCTGATATGGAACTAAAACAACAAAATCCATAAATATACAAGAGAACACCTTTGAACAGCTGACCACTGTAGTGACCACTATGCATGAAAGGGTTAATTCAAGCAAAAAAATCTGCAAATGGAACAAGTGAAAATTATCTAGGTAAGATTTCTTGAAATAAGATTTTCCAGATCTATTGTCTATAAATCAGTTCTTATATCTCAGTGAACAGTTCCTCTTTAGGTGATCCTGTCTGATTTTAAGAATGATAAGATATTTGGACTAGAAATGAGAAAAATACACTTGGTAAGATTTAGATTAGATTTTTTGCAGTGTGTGTGTCCACTGTTTTGGCTGATATGGAACTAAAACAACAAAATCCATGAATATACAACAGAATAGCTGTCCACTGCAGTGACCACTATGCATGAAAGGGTTAAATCCAGTCAGACATTCTCAATGAATAGGTGACACTATAATTCCATAAAGATGTGGAAGTGGAGGGGAAATTAAAGGATAGCACCACTAATAGAAATACAGATGAAGAAGAAGAAACAACAGTAGAGAAAAAGGAAGACAAAAGGAAATTAAATTTACTATATTTTATTTGCATTTGTATGTAACTAAAAAAGAAAAGCTAATACTGTTATCAATGAAAAATATAAAAATGTAAAGAACTGGTTTGCATCTCTCTCGTCAATCTTGCACAAAACTGTAAAATTTATTATAAGCAGAATATTGATCCATGTCTGCACAGTGTTCTATTGAAGTGGTGGAGCCCACAGTGATTTTTTCACGGGGCCCCAAATCCCTGTTGCGGAAAGAACAATATTTAACAATAAGGTGCTTCTTGTGCAGCATTTCTGACAGAAGAGTCAAAAGAGTTTAAGAGCCGACGACCACTTGTAGAGAGTTTGATAAAGACGTAGAATTATCAGGTACAATAGTTTAAAAAAACAAACAAAAACAAAACAATAAGTAATGCACTCAACATAAGAAGTGTGTCTAACAAATCTGAAATTAGAAATATTCGTCAAACATTTGGAAAAATGGGAAAATTATGTGAGACTATTTGATTTAATATGTACCTTTTTATTTTTTTTATTTTCAGTCTGTATTAATATCGCTCGTTTTCTCTCTTTTCTATTGAATATTATACAAAGCTAGACATGTCCATGCTGCTGTCTCTCTGGATGTTTAAAAAAAAAATCACTTCTAATCCCTAAGAAAGTCAGAAATGTATTAGCCTCACTGAGCCTTGTTTTGATGGAAAGTGTTTTGTTTTTTTTGTTTTTTTTAATGTGTACACTGTGAGGAGTATGTGGCAGATTGATATGAATGGAAGATGTTGTGTTTCTTATGCTTCAATAAAAATAAAATAAAAAATAATAATAATAATAAAAAAAGAAGTGAGTGTCTAGAAAGGAAATAACCTCTGCAGCCACTTCTAAATCTGTCAGAAAAAACATCTCAGAAGATCTGAACAATAGTATAATGTAATAATATAATCATAATAATATAATAAAAAGTATAATGTTTGGGTTCACAGGTAGGAGTCAGTAGTTTGATCATAGCTCATCATAGTAAAAAAACAGAAAAAATACACATTCAGGTCTTAAAATATGCAAATACATTCACTTTCCATTTATGTTTTCTCACGTTACTAGTTTGATTTGTGGTTTCAGTCAGTTTCATTTGCACAGATATGGTTATTCCTGGTATTTTATTGTATATAATTGTATTGTGTTCGTGTTTGTTTTTAGGCGTCGATGTCGTCATAGTCATCCTCAGTCGAAGAGTCGCAGTCAGGGCTGACAGGGGAGTAAATGGCACCTTCATCTTCACCATCTACAAGTCAGTCCATTCAGAGGAAAATAAATAAAAATGGTATTGATAATATTTCAAGTGTCATGTTTTCTATGATGTGTGATATTTACCTGGTTGTTGTTGGTTTGTTGTTTGTGCAGGATAAGGCTGATAGTCATTGTAGGAAAACGCTGAAGGTTTTCCTACAATATGTGACTGGAGTGGTTCTGTAACACAGGAAATAAATATACTATAAATACAGTAAATGATAATACATAACCTGTGAACCATGATACATGATGTCTGTGCAACTGAGGAAGAAACAATGTCCTTAAAAAAAAAGAAGTGGTGACAATTTATCACAATATGACAACTGAGATGCATCGGTTTAATTTAGTGTTTCTGTATACACATGAACGGACTGTAACGTCGATATCACCATTGTATATCAAAAAAGGAAGTAATATGTTTGATTACGTTGGGAAAATTTTGCCCAAAACAGTTTCACATTGTCTTTGTCTTTGTTCATTTCCTCATATCCTATGATATCACAATAAAATGAGACACAAAATCAACTGAGAGTTAAACTGTCTGATTTTATCAATATTATTATTATTATTATTATTATTATTATTATTATTATTATTATCATCATCATCATCATCATCATCATCACATTATTATTATTATTATTATTATTATTATTGTTGTTGTTGTTGTTGTTGTTGTTATTTTCATCATCATCATCACCATCATCATCATCATTATTATTATTATTATTATTATCATCATTATTATTATCGTCGTCGTCGTCGTCATCATTATCATCATTATTATTATTATTTTTATTGTTATTATTATTATTATCATCATCATCATCATCATCATCATCATCATCATTATTATTATTATTATTATTACAACTCGTAATTAATGTGTGTTTTACATCTACAATTTTGGACAAATTCTCCTTATTTCCTGAGTTCCTGATGATAATGACAACATATGATTAATGCTGTTTTTTAAACAATCATATCTCAGTGTAATGCAGTGGTTCTCTGTCTCTGTCTGCCCCCTCAACGCCAACAACATTGTAATAGTGGTGTAATTACAACTTGTATTGAAAGAAACATCAATATCATAACAATACTTTTTGCTTTTCCTTGAATAATTTTTTGTTCAAATCAAAAATAACTTAGATTTTTGCTTGAACAATACAAATAAACTCAACAAGACTGCTCTCTGAGACAACATTTTTCCCAATAAAAATAGGAAATGCACAATTATCTAACAACTATGACAATAAAGTTACTTTTTTTTAGACCAACAAACAAATTTGTTAACAAAGATGAATATTTTAACAGTATCAGTTGCTGCATTGAGCCCGTTTACATTGCAATTCTCAGAACATTAAAGTACAAACTGTAGAAACTGTGCAAAAACAGAAACATTACACACATTTTTTTTCCAGTCCAATCCTTGTCCATTGTCCAAACTGAAACTCTTTATCTGGTCTAGTGACAGATCACCATGGCAGTAGATTGGTTTGTTGTATGTCCCTAAAATGAGTCCAGGGTGCTCCAATGCTAAAACATCAGTTCCACCTGTTTACATGTTCTAACCTGAAGAAAAAAAAAAAAAAAAAAGCACCCAGGAATGATCCCATGACCCCCCTGGCAAGCCTTTGCACCTCCCCTAAAGGGCCCGCCCCACAGTTTGAGAAACACTGGTCTAATGTCACCTGAACTGACTCTAATAAAATACATACATGTTTAATATAAAGACCATACATTGTAAATAACTAACGAATGGACGAACCATGACACCACCCTTTGTTTTCTAAATTGAAGTCAGTAGTTTGCAATGTGGCTGTTACCATGTTGTTTTTATTGATCCAGAAGTGACTATATTTGGACAAAATGGGGTGGAGCTACAGGATCATGAGAGGTCAGATGTGAGCTTATGTTTATGTTTATGTTTATGCATTTGGCAGATGCTTTTTTCCAAAGCGACTTACAGGGGAAAACCAATCAAATCACTCAATCAATCAAATTTTATTTATATAGCGCCAGATCACAACAAAAAAGTTATCTCATGACACTTTATATATAGAGTTGGTCAAAACCAGACTCGAAGTCAATTTACAGAAACCCAACAGAATTTGAGGTAATGCTAACTGCTAGCTTACAGATTTGGTTAAATGGTAAACTTCAACAAGAATTGTCAAATAAAAACATTTACAATTTGGTTGAACTTTTTTACCACAAAGAAGTTGTCTCTCAAAAAAAAAATTATAAATAAGCCAAAACCAAAACTTGGTGACAGGTCACACCGACCTGTCAATCAAACCAGGGCTTTTTGGAACCTCCCCTAGAGGCCAACCATGGCATTACAACTTTAAAATAAAATTATTTGAAAGTTGTCTCAAAGATAGTTCTAGGTCTTTAAGGGTTAAAGTAAATGTATTGACTGACCAGCAGTGACTTCGTGGTTTCTTGTGTTTTCGTAGTCTTCGCCTGACGAGGTGCTGGACGAGTCAAAGGAGTCGACCGAGATCTTTGACACTCGGGCGTAGTCGTCTTGCACAGCGCAGCCGTTAGAGCGAAGGGTCACTCTGTTTCTCGGGTCAAGAGCTTAAAAAGAAAAATCCACAGTTTACAACAAAAGCAGATGATAGTACCGAAAGTATATTTTCTCAATGTTTTTTGAGAATTACCTTGCCCCCCAAAGGAGAGGCAAGGGGTATTGCTTTTGGTTTGGTTTGTTTCTTTGTTTGTTAACATTTTAGCAGCAAAACTATTGGTTGAATTCAAACCAAATTGGTTTTATAGATTGACAGTGACCCAGAATAGATGTTATTACATTTTGGGAAAAGTAGGTCAAAGTAAACATTTTTTATGAATTTTTATATTCTTTTTAAATCCCATTTACTTATAATGGGCAAAATTTCACATGTCTATAAAAGCATCAATTTGTTTCAATTTACTTCAGACTTGGCACATATATAGAGGCAATTGATATGGTGACATCAGCACATGCATAGACATGATGACATCAGCTGGATTGATGCCAAAATAAGCTACAAAATGTGCAAAGGGTGGGTTTTGATGTGCCTGGAACCACTATGTTTTCATCAGGATTTGTCTGTTTGTTTGGTTTTTTGGTTGTTTAGCAAGATAGCTCAAAAAGTTATGGACAGATTTTGATGAAATTTTCAGGAAATGTTGATACTGGCACAAGGAACAAATGATTCAATTTGCTGGTGATTGGGGGGGGGGCTTTTCTAGTTTGTGCTTCTATTTTCTTTTACTTCACTGCTTTTCAGGCACAAATCAGTGCATTATATTGTACTTACCCATGTTTGTTTTATCTTTTACTTTAAAAATATCAATAGAACATTGAAAAATACTTCATCAAAGGTAAATCTAAATAAGTACAGTCTACTCTCGTTATACCGCCAACTTCCGTTCACGGCCAAATTGGCGGTATAGCGAAAATGGCGTTACAACGGGTTGCGTCCATAATGTGCATGTCTTTATTATATGATGTCTATGCTGCCTCCGTTAACCCGTTCTAATTGCGTTTCTAAATAAATCTTGATTCTGTTATGTTGTAAGGCAGGGATCAGCAACCTTTAACACTCAAAGAGCCATTTCGACCCGGTTTCCACGCCGGTTTCCGCGGCGCACCTCGGAGGTGCCGCGCCGTGGCACTGGCGGTATAACGGTCGGGAAATCAATGGTATAAGTGTTGTTTGTGCATGGAACTGGGCTGGCGGATGGCGATAGGTGGAAATGGCGGTAGCTAATGGAATAATGCATTGGGGATTTTTGTGCAATGGTTTTGGTTGGCGGTGAGCAAAAATGGCGGTATAACGGCGGGCGGTTTAACGAGAGTAGACTGTATTAAGGACAAAACGTACTTGAAGTATGAAAATGAATGGTAAAATAGTCCCTGTGATTGTTTTCCTGTTGTATTTGATGATTTTTTTATTCATTTTTCTTCACCAGTCAAGTTATAATTTTGACAGCATTGTTTTGGATTCTTTAGGGTTAATAAAAACCTATATTTTTGACACTTTAACCTTATTTCCTCATTGCCTTTCTGTTTAGTCCCTAACAGATACATCATATTATAATTTTAGTTAACCCTCAGGTATCCTGGTGCGCCTTTTAGGCACACTTTGCACTTCGTTTTAAAAAACTTCATATTATTTTTCACAATTTAAATAAGGTTAGAATTCAAAAGTTGTTCATTTTTGGATGATCTTTGGCCACCGACTAAAATTTGCACATTGTAAACAAAAGAAAATTACAAGACTACCATCTGTCTCCCAAGTGTGCCTAAAACGCACTATTTCTTCCATTTGATATGTATGATTAGGGCTGACCTGGATTTACAAAAATAAAATCAAATTAAAGCAGAAAAATAAATCAATATATAATATTTAATAGTTTGATTTATAGGTGTGCCTTTTTGGCACACTTGGTGACAGATGCTAGTATTTTTGAACATTTGACCTAGCGCCAAAAATAATAATACAAATTAACCAATGTTGGAGTTAATCATTGTCATATGCCAGGCTGCAAAAATCAAATAATATGTGATCCACTTTTTATGTGGTGTATTGAAAAAAAACAATTTTTTTTGTTTTTTTACATCCAAAAAAATGGTCTGTTTACATTACAAACACAGCATTTAAAGCAGGGGTGTCAAACTCATTTTAGTTCAGGGGCCACATTCAGCTAAATTTGGTCTGAAATGGGCCAGACCAGTAAAATAATAATATAATAATATATAAATAAAGTCAACTCCAAACTTTTCTCTATGTTTTAGAGCAAAACAAGTTCATTTTACATTAGGAACAGGTTTACATCTACAAACTATCCTTTCAAAAGATGTGAATAACATGAACAAACTGAAAAAAATAAGTGTAATTTTAACACTATTCTGCCTCAGTTTATCATTTACACATGTACATTATAACTTACAGATCACAGTGGATCTGCAAATACACAAAACATTGAGTAACAGGCAGAATATTGTGAAAATTGTACTTGCTTCTCTTAAGACATTTCAAGTTATTCACATTTTTGGCAAAATTATACTTTGTTTTAGTGTAAATACATGACAATATTTACATTTACAAAGAGAAACATTTGGAGTTGTCATTATTTTTATGTTATTATGATAGTATTTGACTGGTCTGACCCACTTGAGATTGAATCGGTCTGAATGTGGAACCTGAACTAAAAGGATTGTCAATATCTTAGTGTAATTTTTGCATTTCACAAATTCATCCCAAGGGCTGGACTGGACCCTTTGGTGGGCCGGATGTGGCCCCCGGGCCGCATGTTTGACACCTGTGATTTAAAGGGTTAAAAAATGTGACAATTATTGAGTATTTGGTATTTTTATTTACAAGTTGATGAAATAGAAAAAAGTGTAAAAGAATTAAAAACAAACTATATGAATTTTTTTTTTTTTTTTTTTGACATTATTCCACAAGTGTGCGAAAAAGGCACACTTGGTGCTTAGTAAGGGCCTTGCTGGATGGGATACCGGAGGGTTAAATATGGAAGTAAATCTGTCTCATCAGATTTTGAATTATAAAAGCTATTGAGTTTCTAGCACTGAATTTTTTTGCACTGAAATTAAGCATCTGAATGGTTTTTTTGCACTGAAATTAAGTATCTGAATTTTTTTGCACTGAAATTAAGTATCTGAATTTTTGTTGCACTGAAATTGAGTAGCTGAATTTTTTTTTTTTGCACACAAATTAAGTAATTGAATTTTTTGTTGCACTGAAATTAAGTAATTGAATTTTTTTGCACTGAAATTAAGTATCTGATTTTTTTTTTTTTGCACTGAAATTAAGTATCACAATTTTTGTTGCACTGAAATTAAGTAATTGAATTTTTTTTTGCACTGAAATTAAGTATCTGATTTTTTTTTGCACTGAAATTAATTATCTGTATTTTTGTCTCTGAATTCAACTATGTTCATAAATTTAGAATTAAAAAAATTCAGATAAAAAAAAAAAAAATTCGATGCAAAAAATTCAGATCACACATCCGCACTGACCGTCTTCCTGCATCAGTGTCACATGACCGACCTAACGTAACTCGAATGGCTGGCAGTCGGTTTGACTCGAGATAGAATCGATTGCTTATCCTTGGTGTCCCGGATGTGTGATAGGAATTTTTTGCATCTGAATTTTTTTGGATCTGAATTTTTTTATTCTAAATTTATGATCATAGTTGAATAGTTGAGACAAAAAATTCAGATACTTAATTTCAGTGCCAAAAAATTCAGCGCAAGAAATTCAATGGCTTTTATAATTCAAAATCTGAAGAGACAGATTTACTTCCATAGTTAAAGCTCTTAGAATGGATGTAAATTTTAGATGCAGTTAACACACATAAATAAGACTGAAAATGTTGTAAGTGTGTGTGTGTCTTGTGTGACTCACCTTCTTCAGAGAGACTGTCTAGACCCGGAGGTCCCATGAAAGGGTCTGTTCTGTATCTCTGAGAATCTGTGTTGAAAATGATGCAAAGTTTGAACTCATGCTGCAAACTTTCACTGCAAACGTGCACACAGAGCAGCTTCAACCGCAAAATACAGAAAGACAGAAACAAGCAAAAGAAGCAGAGAAATGTGTGACTCAAATGCAAACAGAGAGGGAATAAAAAGAACGTAGCTCACTCCGAAAGGTTGATAAAGCGGCAGACGGACCACTGCTTGGCTCATACTGCTCATAGTCTGTATCTACTGATGTGCTGTCAACACTACTAAGCTGGGTCCAAAGAGGCCTGGGGTTGGATGGGACTTTTCGGGACAAACACAGAAAATGACAGGACTTTATAACACAATTAAACCTGAAGATGCTGCAACTTTTTACACCATCTTATAAACTAGTTTGCCTATTATTTACTGTCACAAATACTTGGTGAAGCAAATTATTAGAGTTTCTAATTAGATTTTATAATAATAGTCTCATAATGTCCTAAACTGGGCTGTGTGAGACGCTATTCTTTAACTTCTACGTATATTTTTGATGAATTTTAACCCATTTACCGTCCGCTTCAGCCGGGATGGCGGTGACTTTGATGAGATCGACGGCGTCTTCATAGCTGTTTTTATGATGTTGTTGTTGTTGTTCAGGAGGTTGTGAACGCCGGTAGTTTGTCTGCTTCACTAAAAAAGCTGTAAACATGCAGAACAAAATGAAAATTATTATTATTATAAGTGCTCTGGTTGTGATTGTTGTTCTGTCCTGCATTGTTGTCTGATAAAAAATACTTCAAAAATCTAAAAAAAATCAAAAAGAGATGATGTAATGCTTTATATTGTTTAGACACATAACCACGACAACATTTATAAATTAAAAAATGCCCATAACATAATTATCCTGGATAGTATTTGCACCGTATTGCTCATATATGTTGTTAAGTGTTGTTAGGTGTGTGTTTTTATTATTGTCTAGTCACTTTTATTTTGTTTTAGATACTTTCATTGTCTTAGTTGCTTTTAATTGTTTTTAACTACCTTTATTTTAGGTGTTTTCTTTTATGTTAAGCTTGATTTGCACTGACCTGAAGAACACCTTGAATTTCATTACATTGATGCCTTGTGCTAATATGACAATAAAGCTTCTATTCTATTCTATTCTATTCTATTCTATTCTATTCTATTCTATTCTATTCTATTCTATATGTCTACTCATTACCATATTTTGTACTCTATCATATTTATAGACATATTCCCTACATCTCAGTCCAGGAAAGAGATAAAAGTAGATTTAATATTAAATATTTTCTGTATTTTTCCTGTACCATGGGAGGCTTAACTTTTCTTATAATTACAAGATAAGGCCTGAAATATTTTTTCTTCAGTGAATACAATGTGTTCCCATACTATTCATTTAATTTCTAAGTGAATATGTTCACTTCCTGGTCATGAAGCGTCAGACATCCTGAGTCACTAATGTGATCTGTGATCTATAGCCAATCAAATTGTCTTTATTTTGTTGTCTAACTGGGATTGGATCATTTTTATTTTGTTACCAAGTAAGTGAGATACAGATGTTGAATGAAGATAAAGCAGATGATTAAGGCAGGGACGTCAAACCGATTTTAGGGCCACATTCAGCCCAATATGATCTGAAATGGGCTGAATCAGTAAAATAACAGCAAAAAACATAAGAATTACATTATGAAAATTTTTAATGAAGTTTCCTTCAAAATGTGAAAAACTTGAACAACCTGAAATGTCTTTAAAAAAATAACTAAAATTGTTATGTGCTTAATATTTACACATGTGCATTACAACTCACAGATCACAGTGGATCTAAAAATGCACAAAACATTTCATAATAGGTATAATATTATTAGAATTACACAAGACATTTCAGGTTGTTCATATTTTGTTCAGAATATTCATATTTTTTGTGAAAGGACAGTTTGTAAATGTAAGTATTTTCATAGAAATGTACTTTTTTTGCATGAAACCAAAAAAGAACAAGTGGTGCCAGGCACAACAAACCCCGCCCCTCACATGTATTGTACCTTATTTTGGCATGGATGCAGCTGTCATCATGTCTATACATGTGCTGTTGTCAGCATATCAATTGCCTCTATATATGTGCCAAGTCTGAAGTACCGGTAAATTGAAACAAAATTGGTGTTTTTATAAATGTGAAATTTTGGCCATTATAAGTAAATAGGAGAAGAAAAAGATTTTAAAAATTAATAAAAATTTTAACTTTGACCTACTTTTCCCAAAATGTAATGAGATCTACTCTGGGTCACTGGCAATATATAAACCCAGTCTGGTTTGAATTCAACCAATAGTTTTGCTGCTAGAGTGTTAAAAAACAAAGAAACAAACTGAACCAAAAACAATCCCTCTTGCCTCCTGTTTGGGAGCGGGGTAATACATTGTAGTTGTCATTATTTATAGCAGGGGTGTCAAACTCATTTTAGTTCAGAGGCCAGATTCAGCTAAATTTGATCTGAAGTGGGCCACACCAGTAAAATAATAACATAATAATATATAAATAATGTCAACTCCAGATTTTTCTCTAAGTTTTAGAGTGAAAAAAGTGAATTTACATTTTGAAAAGGTTGACATCTACAAACTATCCTTTCAAAAGATGTGAATAACATGAACAAACTGAAAAAATAAGTGTAATTTAACTATATTCTGCTTCAGTTTATCATTTACACATGTACATTATAACTTACGGATCACAGTGGATCTACAAATACACAAAACATTTAGTATCAGGCAGAATATTGTTAAAATTGTATTTACTTCTCCTAAGACATTTCAGGTTATTCACATTTTTTGCAAAATTATACTTTTAGTGTAAATACATGAAAATATTTACATTTACAAAAAGAAAAATTTGGAGTTGTCATTATTTATATGTTATTATGACAGTATTTTACTGGTCCTGCCCACTGGAGATTGAATTGGTCTGAATGTGGAACCTGAACTAAATAGATTGTTAATATTTTAGTGTAATTTTTGCATTTCACAAATTCAACCCGAGGGCTGAACTGGACCCTTTGACGGGCCAGATTTGGCCCCTGGGCTGCATGTTTGACACCTGTGATTTCTAGGTTATTATGACAGTATTTTAATGACCTGACCCACTTGAGATCATATTGGTCTGTATGTGGCCCCTGAGCTAAACTGATTAATATCTTCAGCGTAATTTTTGCATTTCACAAATTCATCCCACGGTTTGGATTGGACTCATGAGGTGGGCCTGTTTTGTTTGTTGTTTGACACCTGTGGATGAAGGAATTCCAGTCCAGTTCCAGACAAGTATGTTACACCTCTGTTTAACCAGCTCCACATCTGAGTTTTATGACTTCAGTTTGACAGAGTATGAGCCCGAACACCACCTGTTTGACTTCATGGGTTCCATCTGACTACCTACTGCAGTGGAGAGGTTAGGCTGTGGTTCTCCTTAAAACACTAGAGTGCAGGATTTCAGACTTTACAATCAATGGCTCATGACAAAACATTATCAACTGACCAAAACGCTGCTGTTTATCTTCCCTGTGTTTAGCATCTACCACCACTCTACGTATCTGTACCCACCGTGTCTTCTTCTGTAGAGGCAGCAGAGCACTGTGTTCATGATCAGAAACACAAGCAGCAGAAGAGTCAGACAGATGAAGATGAGCAGCTCTGCACGCAAACGGAATCTCACACCAGAGCCGGGGATGGTCGAACCTCGGACTGATGGAGAAAACACACAATATGGTCATGTTTTCTGGTCTGGGTGAGACACATTTGAATGCCTTTAATCCTTTGTTCTGTATGTGAGTCAGTGAATAATTAAGTAACACTGGTGGGAAAAAGGTCAGAAATAATGATATTTACCTGTGACTGTGTTTATTACAACAGTTGCATTAGTAGTTGTGAGTGTTTGCAACCCAAGGGAACCTGCAAGACAAAAGTTAGGGCTTAAATTTGAATTCTTATTTTATAAAACCTGCACATGTTCATTTAATTTTATGAGAGAACAACTACAAGTTTCTTTACAATGTAAGAGAAACTATTATATAAAGGAAGCTTTAAAGCACTATTAGATATAAATATGGGACACATCACACCATTGGGTTACAGGATGTCCCATCTCAATGGTTTTGAAGGATTATTTTGATGAAAATACTCATGAAAGTTGTCATTATCACAATAAATGCCAAAATCAAGTTTCTGATGTTTTTACTGAGTGAGATTGGAAGAAAATGTGCATGCTATTTGTGATTTAACCCATAAAGACGCAAACAGCCTCTGGCACCAAAAAACATCTATTGACGTAACCTGTTGAACCACTAATTCTATCAATACATGTAAATAATTTGTGTAAAATGTAGTTATTCATCTTTTCATGATCATCAGATATGACCCATTTGGACGTTCAGAGGCTCTATAGTTACTGTGGAAACACCGTCATCTTCTACAGCATTGATTCACCAGTAAAAGCCATGGAGTTGGATCAATGACAGTGGATGGAGACGCTTGGTTTATGTTCAGTTACTGCTATATTTACTGAAAAGGTCACGTTTCTTTACCTTTCTGATATAATAACCTTCAACTTTAATCTGAGCTTTTATGAACATCCACATGACCAGTGAATTAGGCCTTTCATGCATGAATTACGAAAAAAACAAAGTAGATTTTTTTTTTTTTTAGATTTATTTTATTACTCAAAAGTTGAAATGCATTTTAATTTTTTTTAAATATGGTTTTATTAAGAAGATATTTAACCTCCTGAGACCCAGGAAAATGCAAGTTTAGTTTTTTTTTTTAATTAAATAATTGCCTATATTGGAAACATCATTATGTAACAGTTTTTTCAGATGCATTTTTTATTATTATTTTTGTGGAATGTCCTTTGCAGTGGACAGTTTTGTTTTTGTTTTTTTCTTTTGTTTTTGTTTTTTTGTATAAAGCTGTGAAACCCATACTTGGGTCTGAGGTCACAGAGCAGTCAAAACTCCAAAACTAAGATGATCCTTCTTTTATAGAATTGTTTAGGGTCTATAGAGTTTCCCCTCATGTGGTTTGGACAATATTGCCTTTAAAACCCTTTGGAAAGTGAGCTTAAACTGTGTCCACAAATGTGAGTGTCATACATGAAAGGGTCAATTATGGAAAAATACCAGATTTTTACTGAAACCCTACAAAATTCTCAGGATAATGTTATAATAAATGGTGATATGTCACTTAAGAAAAGTTCAATATAGATTAAAAAAAATATATATATATATTTTGGAACTGAAATATAAGTAGCACTGGGTCTTAATGCGTTGAAACACATATTTACAGTGAGAACGTGATGAATATTTCCAAATCCTGGAGATAGATCATTTAGAATAATCATAATGATAAAAAAAGAAGCTTTCAACATTGAGTAAAACTAAAAACAAACTTTGAAGCGTCTTAAAAGCATTTTAGATGACCATGTAAATAAAAATGACCCTAAAGATGATGCAAAAATGTTTATTGTAAAGCTTTATATTTTAATATTAAATCCTCCTGTGATATTCTCTATTATTTTTTTGGAGCTGTATCAATGTGTCCCAATATTTTTGCCTATATAGTGTATTTCCCAGCACTATGCCATGGCTTTTCTTCATCTAAATTAAACGTTGAAAACTGCACTATTTTATATACAGTAGATTTTTAAAAATATATATATATTTTGAAACTGAAATATAAGTAGCACTGGATCTTTATGTGTTGAAACACATATTTACAGTGAGAACGTGATAAATATTTCCAAATTCTAGAGATAAATCATTTAGAATAATCATAATGATTAAAAAAAGAAACTTTCAACATTGAGTAAAACTAAAAACAAACTTTGAAGCATCTTAAAAGCATTTTAGATGACCATGTAAATAAAAATGATCCTAAAGATGACACAAAAATGTTTATTGTAAAGCTTTATAATGTAATATTAACCCTTTCATGCATGAATTATGAGAGCCTTAATCAAGAGTGTTTTTATTTCTCTTTAGGCATGAAAAAAAAAAAAAAACAATGCAATTGATTTTTTTATGAACCTATTTTTTATGGAATTACAAAAATGTTCACTCAGCTGGACATTTAATTTAACGTTTAATTTTAGAAGCAAAGAAACATGTATTTACTGATATACTGTGTGAAAACTATGAAATAAAAACATTTTTAATGCTGCTAATCTGATGTTTTCTCACATTTTAACATACCTGCATGGAGATAATACACAAAAAAAATAATAAAATAAAGCGACATTTGTTTAAAAAAACAAACAAAACAAAATTGTTTATTTCAGTCTAGTAACAATTAGCATTTTTTTGACACTCAAACATGTTACTGCAGTCAGATCAGGCTTATCTAGAACAGCAAAGTGACAGTAATGGTATGAATTGCAGTGTATGTGATGATGCACAAAACAACAAATCCATAAATATACAAGAAAACTTTGATCAGCTGTCCACTGTAGTGACCACTATGCATGAAAGGGTTAAATCATCCTGTGATATTCTCTATTATTTTTTTGGAGCTGTTTCAATGTGTCCCAATACTTTTGTCTATATTGTGTATTTCTCAGCACTATGCCATGGCTTTTCTTCATCTAAATTAAACATTGTTGAAAACTCTGCACTATTTTATATACAGTAGATTAAAAAAAAACAATTTTGGAACTGAAATATAAGTAGCACTGGGTCTTTATGCGTTGAAACACATATTTACAGTGAGAACATGATAAATATTTCCAAATCCTGGAGACAGATCATTTAGAATAATCATAATTATTAAAAAAGAAACTTTCAACATTGAGTAAAACTAAAAAACAAACTTTGAAGCATCTTAGAAACATTTTAGATGACCATGTAAATAAAACTGACCCTAAAAATGACGCAAAAATGTTTATTGTAAAGCTTTATATTGCAATATTAAATCATCATGCGATATTCTCTATTATTTTTTTTGGAGCTGTTTCAATGTGTCCCAATATTTTTGTCTATATAGTGTATTTCCCAGCACTATGACATGTCTTTTCTTCATCTAAATTAAACATTGTTGAAAACTCTGCACTATTTTATATGTATTTATATTTAATTATATTATAGAAGGAGAAGAGTGGACCTTCTGGGTAAAACTCACTGTTACAGATGACACCAGACGCTTTAGAGGACTGACACGCATGCAACGTGTTGATGAACTCGATGCGCTCTTTGCAGTCCCACAGGGTACGGGCGCCTCGACACTGATAGTAGTAGTAAAGCGCCCCCTTGTTGTGTGTGAGGGGAGGGTCGAACTGGCTGAACTTGGCATGTGTTGAACCACACTGTAACATGGAACAAACCATGGAGGCCAGGTCTGTGTTCCAGCAGTTATCGCACACCGTCCCCCAGCTGCCGTTACGATGGATCTCCACTTTACCGGAGCAGCGGTCCAGACCTCCAGTCAGTCTGAGCGCCCTCATCTCTGCACAAACACACACACAGGAACCACAAAGGATGAAAAAACACACGCTTTCATCACATCATGTTCCGTAAAATCATCACCATGTTGTAAAATTGATTTTGCCAAAGCTTGAACTGAGAAAAGTAATAAAATACAAAGAAATAACATGATACGTGGATTAATTTTGCTATGTGATTGTAGTAGAAGATGTAACAAAATGAAAAAAATAAAAATAAAAAAAAATAACAAGAGTTACTGGGAACAATCAGATGAAAAACACAAATAAAAGACATAATGAACCAAAAGTTATGTAAAACAAAAAAAAGGATAATGTAAAGGACAAAAATGATGGAAGAAGACACAAGACAAAACTCTGGAAAAGATGTAGTAAGACACAAAAGAGCCAACAAGATAAAAAGTTTTTAAAAGATGGAAAAAATGAAATGAAAGATGATGGAAAAACAAGTTTATAATAAAAAAGTATGACATTAATGTTAAAGACAAAAGTTATGCAAAAAAATACAATATGTCAAAAAGGAAGCAAAAAAAAAAAATTCAACAAGATAATACGTTAAAAAATAAATAAAATTATATAAGAGACATGCAACAAAATGAAAATAAGGTTACTGACAAAAATTATGTCATGAGACAAAAATGGTACAAAAAAGTGTAGAAAAAAAAAACAACACAAAAAAGGAACAAAATGTATATAATATAAAAATAATCATAGCGAGGTGCTGTTTGCAGTGAAGTCAGTATGTTCTACTGCGTCTGAACTGTTCTAAAGTGGGCGTTATTGTTCTATCCATGTTTGACATTTCCACAATTCAGCAAAATAGTTATAAAATGTTTTTGACAATGAAAGAGTAAATAGAAATGTAGACATTATGGTCAATCATGGTGAAATTTCAAGGTTTTATTTGTTTTTTTGTTTTTTTTACCCCAGAATCACCCTGTTTGCATGTTTGGGATATTGTATTTTCCAACAAATTAAAGACTTTATGGGTTTTTTCAACATTTAAAGGAACATTTAATCCATTAGTTCAATACCAACATGTTTACAAATGCATGTTTTTTTTTTTTTACAAGACAATAAAAACTCTAATTTGAAAAAACTAATTGTAACTAAAGTAAACAGTGACATAAAATATATATGTCAGGGTAGAGACTGCGATCTGGTAGGATCGGCGATTCTACCAGTAGAGACTCCGATCGTAGTCTCTACCAGTAGAAACTCCGATCAGAGTCTCTACTGGTAGAAACTCCAATCCGAACCCTAACCCTAACCCTAACCCTTCTACTGGCAGGATCGGAGTTTCTACCAGTAGAGACTCCGATCGTAGTCTCTACCAGTAGAAACTCCGATCAGAGTCTCTACTGGTAGAAACTCCAATCCGAACCCTAACCCTAACCCTTCTACTGGCAGGATCGGAGTTTCTACCAGTAGAGACTCTGATCGGAGTTGCTTAAAACGTCAAAGGTCAAGATCAAGCATTGAACATCTCTATGTCTATATGTCATTTGTATTTAAATCCAGGACTCATGTTAAACAACTGCTGTAAATAAAAAAAAAATAAAACAAAAAAAAACTCTGCATCAAGGATTTGTTTCGATTTATGGAACTTTCAGCAACTCCAGGAAGCTATTAAGAGGATTTTAACCAAATATTTAACAGCAAAATTATTAATTAGTCAAGTCTTTTTAAGCCAAATTTCCTCATTTGTTCTTAAATTTGTTTAATTTTAACCCTTTAAGACCCAGATCAGTGTTTGGGACCTTATAAAGATGATTTCAGTCCACTTCATTCTATTATTATTATTATTATTATTATTATTATTATTATTATTATTATTATTATGTTTTACTTGGTATTTTTATTTTACTGTTTTTAATTGTACAGCTGTTTTTATGTCTTTTTAATCTGTTCCTGTATTTTAGGCTATCATTTAGCTTTTTTATTCTTCTACACGACATTGTTTTTAATTGTACAGCTGCTTTTTGTCTTGAATCTATTCTTGTATTTTGTTCTTTTATTTAGTTTTCCCCCTGTAAGTCGCTTTGGAAAAAAGCATCTGCCAAATGCATAAATGTAAATGTAAAATGTAAGTATTATCTTGGGTATTTTTAGGTGGAAAACAGATTTATTCGCTTATATTTCATTTGTTGATCATGTCCATGATGTCTAACAAGTAAAAGTAAAGTCAAATCTGTCTTCATAAATTATAAATATTCACTCTTGAGCCTCAGAATGAGTTTTTAAAAGCACATAAAGAGCATTTGTTTATGGTTTGTTCAACATTTTGGACTTTTTTTCACCTGAACACACCACGCCGGCGTCCTCCTTGTGTCCACAGTCGGACTGATCCTGAGTGGACGGACAGCTCCACAGGTTGTCCTCCGTCCCGGTGCAGTTCAGCTCATCCAGGTGGACCGGTCCTCTGCCCGGGGGGAAGGACCCACCCTGTCCGCTCACACTGAGGGCGTAACCACAGCCCATCTGTCGACACACCACGTCAGCGTCCTTCATGTCCCACTGGTCATCACACACGGTGCCCCACTGACTGCCACGCCACACCTCCACCCGTCCAGCGCATCGGTCTGGACCTCCGGACAGACGGACAACGTGGTCACCTGAGGATGACATCATCACATGAGGAAGAGGAGACACAAGGGATGGGAAATACTGACACAGCAGTAGAAGGAGGAGAGTGTTTTATTATCATTTATTATCATTGATAGTGTACATCAGGGGTGTCAAACTCATTTTTGTTCAGTTCCACATTCAGCCCATTTCGATCTCAATTGGGCCGGAACCGTAAAATAATAATAGTGAAAAAAGTAATATTATATTATGATCAGGTTTACATCTACAAAGTTTCCTTAAAAATCTGAATAACATGAACAACTGGAATTGTCTTTAGAAAACCAAATGCAATTTTAACAATATTCTGCCTCAGTTTATCAGTTTATCATTTACACATGTGCGTTAAAATCGCACAAAACATTTAATAACAGGCAGAATATTGGTAAAATTGCATTTACTTTTCTTAAGACATTTTTGTTTGTTGATATTTGTTCAGGTTATTCACATTTTTTGTAAAAGTATAGTTTGGTAATGTAAACATTTCCTTGTAATTTTACTTTTTTACACAAAAAACACAAAGAGAAAATGTGGGGTTGTCATTATTTATAGGTTATAACGATAATATTTTACTGGTTCTGACCCACTTGAAATCTAACTGGACTGTATGTGTCTGTATGTGGAACCTGAATTAAAATGATTTTGACACCACTGATTGTTAATATCTAAAGTGTAATTTTTGCATTTCACAAATTCATCCTGCAGGCTGGAATGGACCCTTTGGAGGACTGGATTTGGCCCCTGGGTCGCATGTTTGACACCTGTGGTGTACAGTGTACAGTGTAGCTTATGTTAGATTTAGTTTTTACTCATGTTTGCTGTCATATTATATTATTATTGAATGTGTGCCATGCTGCTGCTACACCGTAATTTCCCAGTTTGGGATAAATAAAGTCTGTCTGTCTGTCTGTCTGTCATTTTTTTCATTTTTGTCTCATGAAATAGACAGAGTTCATCCCTTTAAAGGACACACTAACTTTTTTTACTGTTATGCATATTTTTTTTTTTTTTTTAATTATTTACAGAGCTGCATGTTAAATAGGATGACTGTAATTAAATAATTGTATTATGTTTAAATCAACTAAAATCAACTCTGAGTCACTAAAAAAACTGGTACACTTCTTTTATTATATTTTATTTTGCAGCTTTTAGTTTTTAAAGAAGGGAAGAAATCCTTTTTTTTTGCATTTAATTTTTCATTTCTCCTGTCATCTCGTTTTTAACTTTTAACATGTAATTTTTTATCTTTTTGTGAAATGTCACATGCATATATATGTCATCTGAGTAATCTGACCTTTTTTTTTATCTTTATTTCAAACATGTAGACAGTGAAATCAAAACAAAACATCAATAATGATACGTAAAAGGCTGATAAGTAAACAAAAGAGAAAAGAGACTCAATCAATCAATCAATCAAACAAATCAATAAATAAATAAACAAATAAATAAATACATATACACATACATACAGACAGACACACACACATACACATAAATAAATAAATACATACATACATACATACATACATACACATAAATAAATAAATAAATAAATAAATACATACATACATACATACATATACATACATACATACACATACATACACACATAAATAAATACATACATACATGCACACACACACACACACACACACACACACAAATAAATAAATAAATAAATAAATAAATAAAATAATAAATATGCTTGAAAATGATTGTGATGAATGTTGATGAATGATTTTGATGAAGTTTATGACCATCTACATGATCAGTAAATTAAATATAGGAAAATACATGTTTTTTCCACTAAAAAAAATGCAAAATTCAAAGGGTAATAATAGAATAAATGGTGATAAATTACTTAGTAAAGGTTAAATAGAGAGAGAAATTGATTTGGGAACTGCTGCAAAAATAGCACTAGGTCTTAATGGGTTAATAAATATTAAATTATGTGTATGTTCACACTTAATAAATGGTTGAATCTGCAGCTTTAAATAACAGATGAGTTGGTTGGTTTAGGTTTATTCAGTAGTCATCCATAATACAAAAAAATACAAACAATGAGGCTGAGTTTTAAGTCAACCAACTGTGAATTCCTTTTGCATTCACTTATAATTGTATTTATTTATTTGTCAGGATGTGTATGTGTGTGTGTGTGTGTGGTTTCCGCCTGCATAAGTCATAACTACAGGATGATAAAACCTTACCACAGACGGCGTTAGTGATCACAGCGCAGTCGCCCCTCCTCTGTAAACAGTTCTGCAGACGACCGTGGTGGTAAAAACAGTCCTGAAAGCAGGTTGTATTTGGAGCCGAGTCACTCAAGTTCACGTAATAGAGGCTTCCACAGTCCAGGTCCTGACAGATCTGTTCCGATATGGTACGGATTTGTTCTGCTCTCAGTGGTACGACTTCAGAGCTGCCGTTCACAGACATCCTGAGCGTCCAGTTACATTTACCAGAGAGAGGATGAATGTAAGGGTCACCTGAGGACAAACACACATTTATGAGTCACATATACTACACACATGGAGGTCTAAACCAGGGGTGTCAAAGTCATTTTAGTTCAGGGGCCACATTCAGCCTCTCAAGTGGGCCGGAACCAGTAAAATCATAACAGTGAAAAAAGTAAAATTAACCCTTTCATGCACGAATTATGAGAACCTTAATCAAAATTTTTTCCTGAGTGTTTTTATTCCTCTTTAGGCATGAAAACAACAATGCAATTGAAAAATTTCTTCTAAAAAATAAAATTAAAAAAAAAAAAAAAAAAATTTAACATACATTAAAAAATGAAAAAAAAAAAAAAAAAAAAAATCTTATGAACCTATTTTTCATGAAGTTGCAAAAATATCCATTCAGCTGGACACCACACATTTAATTTTTGACGCACAGAAACATGTATTTACTGATAAATTGTGTGAAAACTATGGAGAGGGCTTGTGATTCTGGGGGTTTATGCTCAGGAGAGATCTACATAATTTTACCAATTCATGTCAGAAAAGATATGTAGGGTCTTAAAACTTTAATAAAGATATGTGTAAAAAAAAAAAAAAAAACAGAAAAGAAAAGAAAAGAACAACAAAATCCATGAAAATTCAAGAGAACAGCTGTAGAGTAGCTATCCACTGTAGTGACCAGTATGCATGAAAGGGTTAAATTATGATAATGTTAACATCTACAAAAATCTGAATAACATGAACAACTGGGGACGTCTTAAGTGCAATTTTAACAATATTATGCCTGAGATTATCAGTTTATCATTTACACATGTGCATTACAACTGACATTATAATTACAAATGCATGAAACATTTAATAACAGGCAGAATATTGGTAAAATTGCATTTACTTATCTTAAGACATTTCAGGTTTTTCATATAAATATTTTACTGTGAGAAAATGTATTTGTTGAAATGAAATGTTTCTGGTACTGAATCATGTTTCAGAGGATTCACCGAGCCACAGAAACAAGCAGCGAAAAAAGTTCACTTGCAGATCAAACCAGAGCAGCAGAGTCTATGTGGGAGAATGAGTTTATGTGTCACAGTTTGATCTGCACCTGCAACATTCACTGACATGTTTGTCAAGTGGGTCACCCCCACATCCTGTGACGAGGAGCGCAGTCGTATTCATCCACGCTCTGCAGAAAGTGTCCTGATGTGTCTGTTTGTTTGTGTGTGTGGGTGAGGTTAGCATCTTCTTTTGTAACATTTACACAGGAAAGAATATTTAACTCACTGTCGGAGTCATCCTGTAGCTCTGATGTATTTCCATTTGTTGTCGGGGGTAACTCAGTTGGGTTTGTTTGACTGGATGAATTCTGAAAAGCTGAAAAAAAGGAAAGAAAAGACCAGTGAACCGACATGTGTAACCACTTGGGAAGAGTAAAAACCATATTTCAGACCACTGGTTGAAGAGTAAACCACAATAGTAACTCACCTCCAGTTCATTCAACTTTGAAGAGGTTATATGTAGTAGTTCTACCTTCAAAATACTAAAAATAACCTAAAACTATCATTAGAGTGTTTTAGAATAAAGAGCTCTGAAGTTCTGCCAAAGACACTAATGTATTAAATTGTAAATATATGAACTGAATATATAAACACTTATATATGTGACCATTAGAGGGAGTAATGAGTCACTATGTCAGTCTCCTATTGTGAAAAAAACTAATACCACCGGGCCTTCGACCAAAATATCGTAAAGACACCAAAGTAAGTTGATAATGACTAACATATAACTTTTAGAGACAAAGAAAGGGACAAAATTATAAAAACAGAAGCACAGTTGTTGTTTTCACCACTGGACACAGCTGTAAATGAAAAGACTGGAGTTTGATGATTCAACATGGATGAGTTTGACGATGAGGCTTAAGAAGGTGTAAAGTTATTACCCAGCCCCTGAAGGGGAGGCCTGGGGTACTGTTTTTGGTTTGGTTTGTTTGTTTGTTAACACTCTAGAACAGGGGTGTCAAACTCATTTTGGTTCAGGGGCCACATTCAGCCCAATTTGATCTCAAGCGGGCCAGACCAGTAAAATAATGACTTAATAACCTATAAATAATGACAAATCCAAGTTTTTCCTTTTGTTTTAGTACAAAAAAAACCCCAATGAAATTAGGAAAATATTTATATTTTACAAAAAAAGATGTGAATAACCAGAAAAAACAGAAATTTCATTTGAAAAATTTGTGCAATTTTAACAATATTATGCCTCAACTTATTATTTATACATGTACATTACACACAGTGTTCCACAAACATTTGGTAACAGGCAGAATATTGTTAAAATTTTGGAGTTTGGAACTAAAATTTGAACAATTTCTACAATATTCCATCTGTTATTATTAACACAACTACAGATCACAGTGGATCCATAAATGCACAAAATATTTAGTAACAGCCAGAATATTGTTAAAATTGTACATTTCGGGTTGTTCATCTTTATTTTTATTTATGTATTTATTTGCATTTTATTACGAAAGAATAGTTTTGTAAATGTAAATATTTTCACAATGTAATGTTATTTTTTTCACTTAAATTTTTTCCACATAATTTTTCACAAAGAAAATTTGTAGTTGTCATTATTTATGTGTTATTGTGTTGTTATTTTTACTGTAGATCACATTGGTCTGTATGTGGAACCTGAACCAAAATGATTTGGACGACCTGGACTGTTCAGGTTCATTTTTGCACTTTCATCCTGTGGGGCCGGAATGGAACCTTTGGCGGGCCAGATTTGGCCCCCGGGCCGCATGTTTGACACCTGTGCTCTAGCAGCAAAACTACTGGTTGAATTCATACCAAATTGGGTTTATAAACTGCCAGTGACCCAGAATAGAACTGATGACATTTTGGGAAAAGTTAAACATTTTTAAAGAGTTTTATCAATCTTTTTTTGTTCTCCCATTTACTTATAATGGCAAAAATTTCACATCTAAAAAGACATTAATTTTGTTTCAATTTACTTCAAACTTGGAACATATATAGAGGCAATTGATATGCTGACATCAGCACATGCTTAGATATGATGACATCAGCTGGATTGATGCCAAAGTAAGCTACAATATGTGTGAGCGGCGGGGTTTGTTGTGCCTGACACTACTTGTTATGTGATGTTAGTATCTTTGCCAAGTTGTTGTTTGTTGAGCCATAATTCAGACTAAACTGTGACAGTTCTGACCTTGATTGGATGATTAGAAAACAGATGTGTAGTGCAGCTGACAACACAAACTGTGCAGAAAGCAGATGTAATTAGTGGTTTTATAGTGACTATTTCCTGTCTAAAAACAGAGCTAAGCTAACAGAGCTAAGCTAACAGAGCTATAATGTAAACTATCAGCTGATGCAGGACATGAACATTATTAAATACAGTGTTATTTTGACTGAGAATAAGCAGCTGTGAGTCGTAGTTTGAAGAAGAAAATTTGAAGATACCATGATATAAGTGTGTGTCAACAATACGTTTTCTTCTTTATTCAGTGAGTGATACAGTCTGTGGATACATAGTGTTTATCCATTGGTGGTTTTGGTCCTAACCCAGATAGCAAATATTTTGGCAGTATTATGGCATACATTTGGTATTTTTGTCTTTCTTTTGGCATTATGAAAACCTTTAGGCTTAACTGTGGTATGACTAAGGTTATCCATAATAGATATGGAGGCACCAGCCATATATGGCTGAGTTCTGGCATATGTGTGGTTAACCAAAAGACTGGGCAAAGAGTGGGATCAAGTACAGGGATGGTATGGCATGTTTATGGCAAGCCAGAAGATTGACTAAAGAGCAGCAACCTCTTATTCTACATATGGTTGTGTTTTGGCTTATTTCTGTAAAGCCAAAACACTGCGCAAAGAGCGGGAATTTCTATCCAGAAGAAAACCCCACTTCGTTTTAAAAGCATGATCAACACAAATTTTGGGTGAATTTTGGCCTCCTTTTGGCCTCTCTTTGGGTCAGTTTTGGCTACTTTTTGGCTGGATTATGGGGATTTGGGGCTTTTCTGGGACAATTATGGCTATATTTTGGAAGTCCGCAATTAGGTTTGGGTGAAGTTTGGCTTCCTTCTGGTTTGATTTTGGCTTGCCTATTTTGGGCCATTTAGGACCCATACATCCGCCCAGAACTATGCCAAAATGGCATGCCAGTTTTGGGCCAGATTTAAGCCATAATGATTTTGCTATCTGGGAAGTGTGTTCTTCTGCTAGACTTCCCCCTGCTGTTGTAGTTTGGAATATCAATACTATGTAGAACCCCTTAAAACTTCCTAACAGTATGAAATAAGTTTGTACTGTTGAAGTCAATATTACTTTCATTATCAGCTACAACATTAAAGATGACACATTTAATTGATCAGTAGTTATTATTTAGTTATACAGATTATTATTATATGACCAATTTTGTACTTTTAAGTGTATTTTTACACTGTTACTGCTACTTTTATTCCTTTTACTTGCTCCATCGCTGGAGATTAAGATAAGGTGACAAGGTTAAACATCAGGTGTCGAGGATCCTCTCTGTGAAAACGAAGGCCATCCAGTCCCCCTTTAAATGAATGTTAAATACACCTGCACTTCTTGACCTTCAACATGACTCCTCTTCCTCTTTATCGTCGTAATCATCTTAGTATCTGTTTTCATGTGTGTTGGCGTTGCTAATTTGGGGTGTGTTTTGCATTCTGATTTCCCAATGACTGCAGTAGATTTCAGTCTTGAACAAATGAAATGTAATATTTTACAGGATGTGTGTTGCAGATTTGCAAACAGTGCAAAGCACAAAGTGTGTTTGTACTTGTTGCCCTCACTTGAGGTTTTAATGCTTTTGGTGGATGAGCAATCTGCAAAAGCTGTCATCTATTCCTCTGTTTTAAAACATCTCATTTTGTTATAAACGCATGTGATTTGTGATTTAAAGGTTTTTATTATGAGTTAAATAAAATGATGATCCAGTCACTAGGACACTGGTTCCCAGTCTTTTTTGGCTTGTGACCCCATTTTAATGTCACACATTTCTGGCATTTTTTTTTACTGAAATTAATTTGTTTTTGATCATGTAATAGTTTGCTCTTCTATGTTCCAAATAAACATTAATTTTAGACGACATTTCGTCTATATAATGTATATTATTATGGACAGAGGCAGAAAAGCCAGGTGTAGATTACTGCACAAAATGAGAATTTGATTTCCCTTGGTCAGGATATGTACAGTCAGTCCAGCTTGGATTTACAAGGCTGACAATTAATATTGATTTTTTTTATTAATTTATTACTAGAAATGTCAAGCAACCCCTTTTGAATTCCAGGCGACCCCCTCATGGGGTCCCGACCCCAAGGTTAAAAAACACTGTAGTATATCAATATAATACAATCGTCTAAACATGCTGCTAGGGGTTAAACACCAGCGATGGTGGTATAGTGGTGAGCATAGCTGCCTTCCAAGCAGTTGACCCGGGTTCGATTCCCGGCCGTCGCATCTCTATTTGTACAGAATTCCCCTGATGAAGGGATCAATAACGCTCTAGCTACACAACTGTGGGATATTCTACTGACATGAATTTTCTCTGAATGTAATTGTCTCTCAACTCACCATATATGTTTTATTAGTATGTTTTGTTTTTTTTTTGGTTTTGGTTTGTTTTGGTTTTTTTATCAATTACTAGAGATTTCAGGCAACCCCATTTGAATTCCAGGTGACCCCACATGGGGTCCCGACCCCAAGGTTGAAAAACACTGCACTAGGATAATAGATGATCCAGGGGTGATTTTGGGAATAGGCAGATCACTCCCACATTCGCCTAAAGTCAGTTTATGACCTGTTAACCTTTGACTGTGCACGTGTTTGGTCTGTGGGAGGAAGTTGGAGCATCTGCAGAAAACCCATATAGACATGGGAAGAATATGCAAACTCCACACAGAAATGAACAGGATGAATGGTAAGTAACAGCTCTAACCACTGCACCGCCACACCGCCCAAATTCTACAACAGTGACAACACCAACTGTCATGTTTTAAGCACTTTCTCAGAAAGCAGTAATAATTTTAGCCACTTCAATCATTAAATATGTATCACATGGCCAGAAAGTCCCACAACATATCATCCTGCTAAGATTAATGTCAGCTAATTAACCACAAACCCCTTTTTTCCCGTAAAACAGGAGCTTTTTAAGCATATGTTATTTATTTGTTATTTATTTGCTCCTTTTCAGTACATTAGCAATAAATGTCAGCTGTTGTTATTATTGTTTTTGTTGTTGATGTTAGAGTTTCATTCATCAAGAAAAGGTAATAATGACATTTGACACACTATAGTTCAATTCAGTAGTTGTTAGTGCTGATATTTGCTGATTTATAATTTTATTTCATTTTATCTCCAACCGTCCTCTCAACCACTACTTTACAGTCGGTTTGTTATTTAATAAGACAGTTCCAGTAAAACTATCTAGTGTCTTTGCAGGTGATGCAGATGAGGTCAGACCCACAAAGAGGACAAGTATTAGAATAACAAATTAACCACATTATTATTTTGTGAGTGTGTGCGTGTGTGTGTGTAGGTGTGTGTGTGTGTGTGCATGTGTGTGTGTGTGTGTGTGTGTCCTTTTTATGGCACAAATGTTTTTCTTTTCATCTAATGCACGTTTGCTCCTTTAATGTGATGAGATGAGATAACTTCTGTTGTGATCTGGTGCTATGTAAATAAAATTTGAGTGATTGATTGATTTGATTGGTTTTCCCCTGTAAGCCACTTTGGAAAAAAGCATCTGCCAAATGCATAAATGTAAATGTAATGTAGTTAGAACATTTTGAGAAAAATATATAAAATTTGACCCTTATTATAGATAGCATTCAATGTGTGCAATAATTAGTGTTTTTATTTTATTTTATTGACTGAAACCACTCTGCCCTGCACATAATACCTCCCACTATAAGTGTGTGTAAATGATGTAAATGATTCCTTGTGTCCTGTATTTTATCTCTTATATTGTCAGAATATAAGAAACAAATGACAGGTTTTTAGAGTTGGATGGGCTTTGCAAGAGATGTATAATGTGTTTGGTTTCATGCTAAAGCATTCAGAGAAAACTCATATCAGTAGACTATCCCACAGTTGTGTAGCTAGAGCTTTACTGATACTTTCATCAGGGGAATTCCGTACAAAGAGAGATGCAATGGCCGGGAATCGAACCCGGGTCAACTGCTTGGAAGGCAGCTATGCTCACCACTATACCACCATCGCTGATGTTTAACCCTTTCATGCATGAATTATAAGAACTAATCAAGATTTTTTTTTCTTCCTGAATGTTATTATTGCTCTTTAGGCATGAAAAAAACAATGTGATTGAAAACATTTTTATGAACTGATTTTTCATGGAGTTGCAAAAATGTCCACTCAGCTGGACACCATGTGTGTAATGTTTGAGCAAAGAAACATTTTTGACTGATATACTGTGTGAAAACTATGAAATAAAAACATTTTTAATGCTGCTAATCTGATGCTTTCTCACATTTTAACATAATCTAACACTAGTCAGTACTCACTTCATGGAGATAATATGCAAAAAAAAAAAAAAACTTTTTGTTTAAAAAAAAAAACCAAACTGTTAATTACAGTCTAATAATAATAACAAGCAACTGACTTACACTCAAATATGTTACTGCAGATCAGGTTTATCAAGAACAGCAAAGTTACAGTAATGGTATAAATGTCAGCATATGGGATGATGCAGAAGTGTCCACTGTGTCGGCTGATATGGAACTAAAACAACAAAGTCCATGAATATAAAAGAGAACAGCTGGAGAATAGTCCACTGTAGTGACCAGTATGCATGAAAGGGTTAACACCATACTGCATGTTTAGAAGATTGGATTATATTGATATACTACAGTTTTTTTAACCTTGAGGTCGGGACCCCACGTAGTGTCACCTGGAATTCAAATGGGGTCACCTGAAATTTCCAGTAATTGATTTTTTTTTTTTAATTACAACTAAAAAATATATGGTGAGTTGACTGACACAATCCTAATACAAAAAAGACATGACAAACTGTGAGTCTGAAACGGAAGCACTGTGGTACTGTTTATCTGTCAAATGTTCATTGTGGTCAGTTTCAGATGCTGCAGCTCTTTCATAATTCATAGTTTTAGTTCTTGTTTGTTCAGTATTAATTGTCAGCCTTGTAAATCCAAGCTGGACTGACTGTACATATCCTGACCAAGGAAAATAAAATTCTCACTTTGTGCAGTAATCTACACCTGGTTTTTCTGCCTCCGTCCATAATAATATACATTATATAGACTAAATGTCATCTTAAATTAACATTTATTTGCAATATAGTATAGCAAACTATTACATGATCAAAAACAAATTAATTTTAGCAAAAAAAAAAAAAAGTCTCTGTTTTGAATGTCTGGGGTCGCCAGAAATTTGTGATGTTAAAATGGGGTCACGAGCCAAAAAAGGTTGGAAACCAGTGTAATAACCTTTGCATTAACTTTGGAGGTTTTATCAGCACCTACATGATCAGTAAATAAACACTGGAAAATA
This sequence comes from Sphaeramia orbicularis, assembly GCF_902148855.1. NCBI lineage: Eukaryota > Metazoa > Chordata > Actinopteri > Kurtiformes > Apogonidae > Sphaeramia > Sphaeramia orbicularis. Next base: position 41,238,911 of record NC_043967.1, on the reverse strand, counting down.
CCTGATTTTCAATGAACTATGAAGAGGATAAAACAATGAACATTAACAAATCACTTTAGATGAAGAGAAAAATTCATTTGGAAATCACCACAAAAAATATTTCTGGGTCTTTAAGGTGCTCACGTGGAGAGTTCCAGTCTTTAACGAAAAATAAATAAGTAAAATATATTTTAACATTATTCCGGATTTAAGATGTATATAAAGACATCAGTAAAAGGGTTAAAATCAGGTTTGTTTTGTGACTTAAAATGATCCTAAATTTGACATAGCACTTTGTTCATCCAGAATGTGGTCGTTTTATTAGATACAGTTCATAAAAATAATGAAATAAAGACAGTTCTTCTACTTTAATATTTTCTTTGGATCGTAACAGTAATGACACTTTTACCTCCAACTGGTTCGGATTTTAGCTTCTAGCCTACTACAGGGATTAAAGCAAAAATTTTTCATCTGACTGAAAATTTTCTTCTGGTCAAAATCATTGGCCACTATTAAAAATGATGCAATACAATACTACTATAGTGTACAAGTTTATATAGTCAAATTTGGCAATACTGTAAAACACACTGAATGGGAGAGTGTACAGGTGTAGAAGATTAGTAACCTGGATAGAAAAAAAACTGTCATGAGTGGTATTGGTGGGGGGTCTGGGGGTCCTCCCCCAGAAAATTTTTAAAGCTTCAGGTCAATTTTGGTGCTCTTTGGTTAATTTTAAAGGATATGAAAACCTTTGAAGCAAGTGAAAATAATAACTAGAAGAAAACCTTACTGCAAAAAAAATGAGAGAAAAACTTTTGATTTAACAATTTAGGAACTCCTAAAACATAACTCCAACTCCAACAGCACATGAATTTTGGGGAAAATGTCTGTGTAAATGTAACCCTAACCAACTAATCTTTTATTTTTTCTGCTTTTTGGTACTGAAACCAAAAGTTTCAAGCTTGGTCATTCCGTATGTACGCTTCTGTTTTTTTCCAGAGACACATGACACATTAGTAGAACTTTCACTTCAGCAGTAGAGGTGGAGGTTGTTGCTTGGAGCAGAGGAGGAGACAGATCCTCTCTGAGGGTATTTAAAATACAGTGGCTTTGCAAATACCAAGGGTGTTACTCATTCATTCAATTATATCCTCATACTGTACCACACAGATAGAAATCAGATGCTAAACAGGGTCCAAATAAAGCACTTATGCAGTCGGGCGCGTAACCGCGTAAGGCCGCGGCGCACACAGCCGCACGCACGGGAAGGGCACATACACACAAACACACACACACACACACACACACACACACACACACACACACACACACACACACTAGGCATATACCGGTAAGAGGAGATAAGCTATGAACCCAAACATGAAGGTCCATGTAGATCAGTTCTGTCTTCTTCCCTTTTCGCTGTGGTTCTTTCATAATGAAAGCTACTTGTTAGCACTAAACTAAAGTTAGTCTGGAGGCTGAACTTCGGTAAAGCTGAACTTGTCCATGTGTTTCTGAGGCACAGAATGAGCAGCGTTTCCTTCCAAAGAGAAATAGTCATCCATCTCTCCTCCCCACATAAAAATAAAGAAGTCATGTTATTATCATCTCTGTTAAACCTGTCAGCCCCCTGTGCCTGTGTTCAACACCTGCAGACCCAGGACAGGATTGCGGAGTCACGTGGGGAAGTTACTTCAATATGACTTTTTTCCCTCAATTTTTCCATTTGAGGGAAATCCGTCGTGGTGACGGAGAACTTTAATCCCTGGCCTACTATAGTTTAATAACATTTACTCAGACACATTCATACGTTGAGAGACGTATTCAGCAAAAACGCAGACAAAGTGTGTAGCAAATTGTAAAAAAAAATAAATAAAAAAAAAACCCACTTTCTGAATAGCTTATACATATATATCTCATAAATATGTGAAAATATTAACATTACCTTGACAAATATAGCCCACGTGGATGATCAAAATACATCTCACCAGCTTCATGTTGCTGATGAGACAAATGACAAATGACTTCTGTTGTCTCTGCTGAAGCTAAATGAGTGTAGAATAAAACACCTACTGCGTCTGTCTGCACTACATGGGGCTTCCTCTTTGATTTTTTTGATATTCTTTTAAGCAGAACTTCCCATTTGACACCTAACGTCAGACAGGAAGAGAAGCTCATACTTTTATCGCTGTTGTCATCTAAAACCACTGAAACTATTATTAACTTTATGATAAAAATAAAAAAAATTATAAAAAAAAAAACCAGTCTTTTTTATTGTGTTTTTGTCTTGAACTTGTTGATTCAAACTTAGATTTATACCGTGTGTGGATGCTGTTGTAGATGTTTGACAAACGCAAAATCAATATGTAGTGAAAGGATGTTGGAAAATATTTCTCATAATGAAAATTAAGAATGAGGTCATTATTTTGCCTGTTTCAAGTGCATTTCATAGTTGTCAATTTCCTGCTCTGAAAGGTCAGATCTAAGTTTAGAACAGAAATGGTTTTAATTCTAAACATCTGTCAGCTGTTTTATGTGAGAGAATTAAAATGTGGGTGTTCTACATATAATAAATGTAAAAGTAAATAAGTCAAATAAGTTGTATATTATTGTTTTGCACAAACTAGGCCTTGATTAGAACCTGGATCTGATCAAATACAGTAACAGGATTAAAATCGGTGCTAATATTATCTGTTTTTATAACCGTTAACAGCAGTAACAGACTTAGTTACATTAATAAATAAAGAAAACTTTCAATTAATCTTTCATAATTACAACTGATAGATGTTTAATTATAAACACCTATCACTTGTTTTATATGTGAGAATTAAAATGTGGGTCTTCTAAATATAACACTGGGTTACAAAAAAATGTTTTTTGCAAGATGTCTAGGTTTTTTCAACTGAATTAGGACCATTTTGCACCGCTAAATCCAAAAATGACATCTGTTTTTCTCAATCAGGTCAGGTTTTTTTGCTAATTTGATTTTGAAAAATTTGATCTTCTCACAAAATTGATTACATTTTTGTGACTTTATCAGTTGATTTTTTTATATAGTTCTCACCCAAAATAGGTTTTAAGAGAAAAAAAAATCATTTGATCACTTGATTCCTGTTAGGTACAATGGTGTATTCACCGCAGATGTAGCAGAATACGTCAGGCTTATTTTTACAAGATCTTCTAGTCGAAGCCATTTCATTCACCTGTAATATTAAAAAAAACAATCATAAATTGGCAAAAGTAAAATCTTCAGAACTCATTTATTGCAAGAAATATGAAAGAATTTTGTATCATATGATGTGAAAATGCCCATAAATGTAAGCAAAAATGTTAAAAAGCCAATATGTAGCATAGTTCAGAAAGCTGACCTGATTGAGCAAAATTAATGTGATTTTTGGATTCAGCACACCAAAATTATCCTAAATCAGCTCAAAAAACTTAAACAATAAATTTGTTGTTGACCAGTGTAATAAATGTAAAAGTAAATAAGTCAAATAAGTTGTATATTATTGTTTTGCACAAACTAGGCCTTGATTTGAACCTGGATCTGATCAACTACAGTAACAGGATTCAAATCAGTGCTAATATTATCTCTTTTTGTAACCGTTAACAGCAGTAACAGACTTAGTTACATTAATAAATAAAGAAAACTTTCAATTAATCTTTCATATTCTGATAATATGACAAACAGGGTTGTGTTGGCTACAGTGAGACACTGTCAAAGCTGAAAAGTTTAGAAACATATGAAAAATAAAAGAAAAGACACATATTTCATTTATCCATAGTGTTAGTATGTGGTTTGATGATGTCTTTTCTTCTGTGTCACATGATTTGCTGGTTTTCCTCTTCCCCTGCCCCTCCCGTCAACATGATGTTGACAATACAACATTTAAACCAGTAGTTTCATTTTGTGCTCACAGTGCTCAAAAACTGTTGATTTGACTGAATGTTTTTTTTTATTACTCACAGTTGCATGAAGTCATATCTTTTATTAAGCTGTGATTTTGTTTGTGTTAAATGTAGAATTTCTCTAATAGCATAATAAATCAGTAAAACAGCTGCAGTTTATGTGATATTTTCATGATGTGTAGCCTAAATAAAGAAACATTGGAATGTGTTAAATGTGGCTTTAATACAATGATCTTTATGCTGAAGTAAAAATACAGATAATACAAGTACAGACATAATAAAAATAAAGTAAATATCTCTATTAATTTTAACCCTTTCATGCATAATGGTCACTACAGTGGACAGCTCTTGTATATTCATGGGTTTTGTTATTTTAGTTCCATATCAGTCAACACAGTGGACGCTTATGCATCATCCCATACACTGTAATTCATTACATTACTGTAACTTTGCTGTTCTTGATAAACCTGATCTGCAGTGACATGTTTCAGTGTAAATCAACTGTTATTTGTTAGGGAAAAAAAAGGGTTTTTTTGTTTTGTTTTTTTGCATATTATCTCCGTGAAAAGAGTAATCATTAGCATTAGAATGTGTTAAAATGTGAGATTAAAATGTGAGATGTCAGATTTTATTTCATTGTTTTAATATCAATTTCTGATATTGGGTTTTAAACACGTTTCTTTACTTCAAAAATTAAATGCATGGACATTTTTGTAACTCCATGCAAAAAAAACAACAAAACTTGATCACACTGTTTTTTTCATGCCTATGGAGGAATAAAAACACTCAAGAGAAAAATCTTAACTAAGGTTCTGATGATTAGTGCATGAAAGGGTTAATTTTAAATCATGCTTCAGCTTGTGATTCTGGGACTAGTTTAATTTCCTATAAACGTTTGGTCACTTAATGCACCACATTTACCAGGTGAACTACAGGTGTTTGACCACTTGGAGGCGACATTACATCGGATTCATTGGACATTTCATATGAAGCCATCAACAGGTAAACATCAAACCAGAAAATAACAGTGGTGGGCAGTCAGGGCCTGCAAGGCCTTCTCTGCTGGCCTAAAAAAATATCTGAATCACAGACTGATGTTAATTATATTTTGTCTATGAATACTTAATAATTAATTCCAAATGGTCTGTCCGCTTCCTATCATAGCTTTTCCCTGGTTGTGCTGCTTCCACACATGTATTTTCATTTTAAAGCTCACATTTCAGCCATCATTTGTTGCCAGACAGGGTCAAAGTCAACGTAATCTGGCTGGAGGGTTTCAAAATCAGTTCTACAGGCCCAATCTTTTTTTAAATAGAAAGCTGGATATTTCTTTTTACTTCAAAATTGAAGATATTTTATTTGGTTTCTTTATTACTGATCTGCCTGCTCAGAAATTGTTTATTCTTAATCTCATTTCTTTATTAGCCAAATTTCATATACATGTCAGCAAATTTGCCAATCAGAAACCCAGCTTTGCGGTTTTTAACTCTTACTTAGAATCCCACCTAGACACACTTAAAATTTGCACATACTCTAACGCTGTGAAGACTAAAGCCTTATGTGACGAATTTCAGTTTTTATTTATTTATTTATTTTTTTTCTCTTCTTGTTTATTCCTGTACTTTTATTTATTTAATTTACTTACCTATATATGTATTTATATTTAATTTCTTCCTGCCTTACCTCAAGCATTATGTTTTTCTCCATGCCATGTTCTGTTCTGTGTATATGGTATTATGTAAATAAAGTATGAACAAAAAAAAACAAAGTTCTGCAGGCCCTCTTTTTTTTCAACTTTATAAACAACATTTGAGTATACAGTACAAAAATTTAAACAAACAAGATGTCAAAAGGGAAAAAGCATTTGAACATATAAGTTTAAGAAAATAATGCATAGATTTAAAAATACAAAGCATAATATACAAATAATAGTAAAAAAAAAAAAAAAAAGGAATTAAGTAAATAAATAAAAAATAATAAATCTGACAAATATAAATAAATAAATGCAACAGAGAGTTCAGTCAGTATTAAAGAATTGTTTATAAATAGCCAAGGTGTTAGAGCTTTTTTATTATTATTATTATTATAAATGAATTCTAAAGATTTAATATAATTTTCAAATTCTAATAGGCAGATTTTAAAATTTGGCTGTGTTTTAGTATATCTGTTTTTATGTATATGAAATTTTCCAAATAATATGAGCAAATTTATAATAAATTCTAGATTGTTAGTATCATGTTTAAAATAAGTAATTACATTTTGGGATGTTATATTGATTTTATTGTTACTTTTAGATATGAAATAATTTTCAATTTTGGACCAAAAATTAGAAGAATGTTCACATAAAAAGAGTAAGTGTAGAGTAGTTTCAGATTCAGATTGACAAAAGTTACATATTACTTCCACATCATAGAATCAGGACAAAATAACGTTAGAGGGATATATGTTAAGTAAAATTTTGAGATGTAAAATTCTAATTTTGTTTGTAACACAGTATTTATACGGCAATGTCCATGCTTTTGACCACTCAATTTTAGAAAAAGTTGAATTCTGTACTGCTTTACCTCTGGGGGAAATTTTCCTCTTTTCATTCAATGCATTGTGTATATGTCTGTTATTACAGCTCGAACTAAAAATATTAATGCCATTAATGAATAAACAAGGTTTATTTGTCTGTGATGTTAGATAGTTCTGCAGGCCCTCTAGCAAAATATAAAAGTGACGATGACGCTGTTGCTTCAACCAATCAGATTTTGAGTTGGCGACACCAGGGCCCTATAGCAGGCGTACGGAACGTCAGTGTTTAGAGCAGGGGTCACCAATCCTGGTCCTCGAGGGCCGGTATCCTGCTTGTTTTAGATGTATCCCTCTTCCAACACAACTGATTCAAACCATAAGCCTATCATCGAGCTCTGCAGAAGCCTGATAATGACCGTCACCTGTGCTGGAAGAGGGAAACATCTAAAACATGCAGGATACCGGCCCTCGAGGACCAGGATTGGTGACCCCTGGTATAGAGGGTATGTACGTGACGTCACCGCTAGCAGAATTCCCCACTTCTATGTCCACTGAGTGGCAGAAAGAGGGAGATGAGTAGTGGCTTTGGCTTGAATACTGCGAAAACTTTAGAACAATCTAAAAAATGAGGAAGAGCTGTTGTGCCATTGATTGCACAAATGGGTTTAAAAAGCACTCAGAGCTATTGTTTTAGCAGCGACCTAAAGCCAAAGACAGAAGAAGCAGATGGATCACTGCAATTTGTAGAAATAAGTGGAATCCAGGCGACGAAACCTGTATTTTGTGGTTGCCATTTCGTGTCAGATAACGTTAATTTATGCTGTATTCTTGCGTAAAGTCATACCTTAAATTACATATAGTTTTGGCTAACGTTACTTCTTAGTAAAGCTCTTAATGTTAGCATCTGTCATTTAGTTCTATATTTCAGAACTGAAACGTTTTTGTCTTCAATTGTGATTCTGAACCTTGTGCTCTACATAATTTGTGAACTAGCTTAAACTGAGGCTAACCTAGTTTTCCAAATAAGGGGGTACTCTAGCACAAAGCTGTTGTAGCTGTGTTGTATCAAGTATTTGATGTTAACTCTACTTAAATCTCCACAGTACCAGTAGATCATCCACTCACTTGGGTCAATACTAAGGGTTCAACTCAAGTAAATCTGTAGTAAACTGTGAGCACTACTGCTGGGCCTTTACCTTGGCAATCACCGCCAAGAAAATACGTCTGCACTGACAGAAAACCTCCAAAACAATAGTATGTTGAATTGAAAGCACTCACCAGCTGTAATCCTCTAATTAACGATGATGAGGATGTCAACAACTCTTTGTCTTTTGTATGCTTTCAGGCTTAACATTGGGTAGTTTCCCGGCGTTGAAATCAGGTTCATATAAATGTCAGGATACGTGATTTCCGGCCACATATCAATGTTCGTAGACCACTTGTTGTTTGGTAGCTTGTATGGATCCGTGTCCAGTCCAGTTGTCTTTAATTTCATGTTATAGTCCACATTTTTCACTGTAGTTACTGCTATGCTCCGCCATATTGTTTTTGCCACTCGGTCTGACTTAGAGGGGCGTGGCCTATGGGGGAAGTGACGTATGTGCATTTCCTCTAATCACACTCGTTGATTGGATAGTCACAGAGCGAATTAGCCAAAGCTAGCAAACTGCATCTGAAGCGAGCTGCACCAACAGAAATATAGTTCTGTTGGTGTAATAGCTATTTTGTCACCCCACAATAGCTGAAGGAGAAGAAAAAATAGATTTGGTGGCAGATTTACTGTCAAAACCATTTTCAAGATGGACTTTTCAAGAAAACTTGAACATTGTTAAGAAAGGTTGGACAACTCCAAAGCTAGCAAGCCTGTCACAACCAGGAAAAGGATTTGTCTGTCACTTTCAGTTGACCAACTACAGCGGTACCCCTGGCTCACAGGGTCCGAGGAACACTGCAAATTGTAATGCTGGGAGTGCTTGTTATTTGCCACGGATCGACATGGTGTTTGGAGCCACACTGGGTTTGTAAATTTGACTTGCCTAACCAAGGCAGCAACGAAACATCAAAGCAGAGCCGGTGTGGGAAAAAATACGGACCTTGTAAAATTTGGACCTATTTGGAATTTGCGCATGCGCGAGCGCAGCCTTACCGGATGTCAGGTTCAGCGACCCCTAACCCCTAACCCTAACCCCTAATCCTAACCCTAACCCTAACCCAAAAGCGCACAATTCTACTCGCAAGGTACTTATTTCATAAGCCTCGCTAAACCTGACATCCGGTAAGGCTGCGCTCACGCATGCGCAAATTCCAAATAGGTCCATATTTTACAAGGTCCGTATTTTATGCCACACCGGACACGTACAAACAACTGTGCTTTGGGGAAACCAGAGTGGATCTACAGCTGAACGAGCAAGTGTGCAGGGAAACGGAGCTCCACAACAAAAAGGTGAAGAAAAAGGGCCTTCCTAATCTGAATGATGAATGACATGGAATAACGAATGACCACTAAAATTTGGCGTAACAACTGCTCCCTTGTCATTTGGAATAGTGTAAATGGAATGACAGCTATAATGGGAATGACAGATGACTTCGAATAACGAAAAACGACGTGTTGGTTTACTGGCTGGCTGGCTTCTAGTAAATATTGTGAACAGAATATGGAAGTAAGAGCATTTACCCCCTGAAATTAGCTGTAGGTGTAGCCCTGGTCTAAGAATAGATAATACATTGTCATTCTACAGATTAACAGTGTCATTCTTTGGGATTTTGGTGACATTTCCTTTAGAGAGGTAGACAGGGATTATAACAAGGAGAAAACTCTGTCATTCTAATGAGTTACAGTGTCATTCCATTTGTCAAGGGAGATGGTGGTCATAAGAATGGATCATCCCATGGGATATTGGCGTCATTTCGCAGCAAATTTGTGGAGTAAAATAATCTGGAGTTCGGTAAAAAAGAGTGAAAGACTTAAATTTCTGGAGTTCCTTCTGTAAGTTTAACTCCAGCTTGTGTCTTTGATGGTGTCCTTTTTCGGGGTAGATTTACCAGGTGTTGAGGAGTATGATTGAACTGTAATGTATGCCATGGATGATTCTGTAGGAAAGTCTCCCACTGATCTCCTTGATTTCCTTCATCAGAAAATATTAGTGAAAGCATGGGGCAGCTGTACACATTTATATGTTTGGCGGTGACCATTCCCGTGTCCACTGCTTCTGTCCAGCGGACATTTTCAGCCCTAAAGCGAATTCAAACCTATGCCAGAAATACAACAGGGCAGGCTCGACTTTCAGCATTAGCTTCGATAGCGATAGAAAAGGACTTCTGATGGAACTGAAGCACACGGATAATCTGTACGACAGAGGAATTGAACTCTTTTTGAGGAAAGAGAGGAGGATGGATTTTGTCTACAAATAGTCCGAATTTTTGGTGAGTAAAATGTTGCTATTTTCCTATATAATATTGCAAGTTTATGAGGTTATTATTGATATTTTTATGTGTGTCGCAGCTGTAGCTGCAATAGAAGAATATTGTGATCGCTTTGCTTTGTGTGTTTGCGTGCCTGTGTGTTTGTTTGTTTGTTAGCAAGATAACTCAAAAAGTTATGGACGGATTTTCATGAAATTTTCAGGAAATGTTGATACTGGCACAAGGAAAAAATGATTAAAATTTGGTGGTGATGGGGGGGGGGGGGCAATGATCCGCCTTGGCAGAGGTCTGCGCTCTCCAAGTGCTTTTCTTGTTCAGTAAAGACATTTAATGCGGCTACACGAGTTACCTATTTGAGATGCAACGGCTCTTTATACTGCATTTCTGCATAATAAGATGGTTTCTATAACCCTAAAATAGTTATTGAGGGGTGGATTGATTCAGACGGAGCACTACTGAAGGCCTAGGTGTGAAATGCACGGTCCGCCACAGGAAGATAGATAGATAGATAGATAGAGAGAGAGAGAGAGAGAGAGAGAGAGATAGATAGATAGATAGATAGATAGATAGATAGATAGATAGATAGATAGATAGATAGATAGATAGATAGATAAGCTTTATTACAGACTCATGGTCCACATTAAAAAGCAAAGAGAGAAATACAGATACCATTAAAAAAAATAAAAATAAATTAAAAAAAAAAACCTCTATACTTTCAAGAGGCAGTCATACCAGTGTTTCCAGAACAGAGATGTGTAACGTACATCACTATGTATATGCAAGATTTGTCAGCAATAAAATTACAGTATTTTCCGAGTGATTCAGGCGACACATAAATTTAAACATCAGATTTCTCAGCACAGCACGCAACGAATTCACATGATTAGACACAAACATTTCACTAGCACTAGTAAATAAATAAAAGTAAATACTAGAAAATAAATAAATACATGACAATATGCCCAGTTGCTGACACTCATTTGAAAATTTCTTCATAAACTGGTAAAAAAAAATTGTGGATGTTGGTAAGAGATTTAAAACTACGATGGCGTTTTAGAGCCACATAAGAAAAAAAAACCGCTTGTTACTACGAGAATAAAGTCGTTATTTAACGTGAATAAAGTCATTATTTAACGAGAATAAAGTCGTAGTTTTAAAAAACTCATTAATTAACGAGAATATAGTCGTTATTTAACGAGAATAAAGTCGTTATATTTCGAGAATAAAGTCATAATATAATGAGAAGTTGTACCTAATCATTGATGTAGAACTGTGAACATTTTGTGAAGTTCTGCTTTCATTAGTCTGTCCTCTATCAACACATTAGTCTGAGGACTTAGAAGTGAGTCTCCACACACTTGGGTCTGTTGTAAGAACTGAACTGATTTGTAGCAAATTTCCTCTTTTATGAAGGAGAAACTGGTGAAGTGTTCAGCTGTAGGGCTATCAGTGGAAACACCAGAGAACTAAACAGAGAAGGTTAGGTGTTTCTGAATAAACTGTGGGGATTCTACTGGGAGTTTTTCAACAGAAGGGAAAGTTGTTGCTTCACTTATTGCCTTCGCCGTAAAGCCGGAAACTCTGTCGAATTTTCAAAATATTACGAGTTTAATCTCATAAAAGTACGACTTTATTCTCGTTAAATAATGACTTTACTCTCGTTAATCAACGACTTTATTCTCATTAATTAGCGACTTTATTCTCGTTAAATAATGACTTTTTTTAAACTACGACTTTATTCTCGTTAAATAACGACTTTATTCTCGTGGTGACAAGCGTTTTTTTTTTCTTATGTGGCCCTAATACGCCGTCGTATAAAACACTATTTCCTGAGATGTTCGATAATAAATAATGAAACCCCTTGGATTACAGACAATGTCTAAAAGACATTTAGATCAATGTTGATGAATAATCTGTCAAACCCACTTTTTTAAAGTTCTAGACACTTCAATTAAGAACAAAAAATGGTAATAAGAACTACTGGTGTTTTTCCGAAGTTTACTGATCACATCATTGAATGAGGCATTTTAGAGAAAACTGACCTTTAATATTATCATGATTAAAACCTGTTAGTGATCTGATCTGTCAGATCTGTCAAAACCTGAACATATTTACTCTGTTTTAACCCTTAAAGACCTGAACAGCCGCCCGCAAACAAAAGCATGCACTGATCTAAAAGTTTAAGAACATCTGATGAACTGATCCTATTAATACATGTGAAATATTCAGGTAAAGTACAGTTTCTCAGCTTTTCATCATTAAAACACCACATACATGTGACATTACAGTGGAGTAGAGAATTAAGAGGACCGAGACGAATCCATCGACATAGGACACAAAAAAGAAGAAAAGAAGAAATGTTTCCATATGACATGAACTTCTCTGATAGATTTACAGCCAACCAAAAAAAAGCATTTACTTCCAGATGAATGTTATCAGCACCTTTTCATTCAAACTGACGAATAAAAACACAGCAGAAAAAGTTGTATTTTCCGCACATGTTCCACATGCACTGGGTCTGATCCCCACAGAGGCAGCTGACGTGGACACTCTTTCTGACACTCCCCATCCTCACCAACATGAAACCTCTGAACCTGAACGTCACATCTGATGCTGCGGAAAATCTGAGGAACTATTTTACCTGAATTATTTCAATGTATTTGAGAAGATGAGTACATCAAACGTTGTTTCACCTTTTAGATCAGTGGATGATTCATTTGTGCAACTAACTATTATCACTGACAAATAGTCTGATTTCAGTTTATCGTGATAAATTTAGACACATGCTAAAATCATAGTTTTGTATCGCGATGGTGGTATAGTGGTGAGCATAGCTGCCTTCCAAGCAGTTGACCCGGGTTCGATTCCCGGCCATCGCAAAATTGCTTTTTAGACAGAAAGTGAACATACACGAGTGGGTGTTCACAGGTAAAAATCTAGTAAAAGTCATGTCCATTGCCATCCAGTGTGGAGATGACAAACTGTAGTTCTATTCAGCTGTATGACTTTCCATACAGCTCCTTGCATTGTTTTGCCTCCTTTAGGCTATGTTTCTTTTGTTTGTTTTTTCTTGTAGTCTTCCAAGCTTTAAGAAAAATGATATTTTTGCAACTGGAATAAATTTTACTCTCATCTTGGATATCAGCCCATCAGAAAGTCAGAAAGGCAAATAATCACACGCTGATGATTTGCCTGTTGCCTTGTGTTCCTCATGTTTTTTAATATACGAGTCAACATTTGCTAGGGATCAGGACTATAACTTTGCTATATTCGGGGATGTAATTCTGGAAACTTGACAGTTTATTTTCCCAGTGGAGTACAGCCTGCGGATGCGGATGGTGGCCACACACATTATTGACATCACACCGTATGTGTTTCAGAACATTCTGAGTGGTTTCAGTGAAAACAAAATTGGAAGAGTAATTGTTGTGAACTCTAATTTCTAGGGTTGTATCACCCTTTTGCCTGAAAGTGCAATAAAAATTTATGTTTTTTTTACCTTTTGGTCCATTTTTCTTTACATGACTAGCCAAAGTACACACATAATATATGAAGTCACCCAAAATATTATACAACATCAATTATTGTGCAAATATAAAACTGATCCCTAGCAAATGTTGACTAGTATATATTAAATCATTCAAAAGAATCTCTATCACATAATGAATTGAACTAAAAGTAAACTTATGTTTAAGGAGACATAGCTTTGTAAGATTGCTCAAGGGCACATTACACATAATTAGTACCTTAAATTTAGTAGAATGGATGAATAAATTAAAAAAAAAAAAAAAAAAAAAAAACATTTGAGGATTTTAACTCTGTGAGAGAAATTTTTAATATGAATATGTGGTAAGATGTTGGACTATACTACTAATCCGTCCAGTACTAGAGAAAGTATCTAAAATTTATTCCATAATGATGAACTGCAACTGTGACACTGTAAAAAAAAAAAAAAAAAAAAAAGAAAGAAAGAAAAAAAAGTGATATAATACTCTACAGTGATACTGTACTTTGAAAGTAGCTGTTTGGCATAATTAGTACTTTCTCTTTGGCTTTAAGAATATAATAATATTTAATAACCTTAGATAAAATAAAGCTTTGTGTTCATGTATTTCGTCTGTAATTTAATATTTGTAATAATAATAATAATGATGCATCATACTTATATAGCGCTTTTTTGGACACTCAAAGACGCTTCACAAACAAAGATTTGTACATTTGTACACAAAATGAAAATAAAGGAGGTAAAAATTAAAAAGATAAACACTTATTTATTGTTGCTTTCTTTACACTAACAACACAGTAATAAAATAATAATAATTATTATTATTAATATTATTTATTTTTTACTTTTGCAGCTTTATTTTAGGCACGTGAACCTACGGCGCGGTGAAACCGAACTATGACTATTACGTCACTAAACTATCCAATCAGATATCCTTATACTCATTTTTCAGCCAATCGAAGACGCGTTTTCAACGGCGTCAACAAGCACTGAGACGCTTTTTCGTTGTTGTCATTTCCAAACATGTTCATCATGTGCAGAGTAGTGAAACATATATTTCGTGCTTTTTGTTGATTTGAGTCACGATGAGCAGCGTGTGCAGAGAGGTGATCACTCTCCAGCTGGGACATTATTCTAACTTTGTGGGGACACACTGGTGGAATTTACAGGTGAGTGGGAAGAGCAGTGGCTAAAGCTAAGCTAAAGGCTAAGCTAATGTTAGCTCTGCATGTGTTGTCAAACTTCAGAGACTTCGTGCTGCAGCTGATCTGAACTGGGGAATAAATTCAAATTATCAGCAAATAACGTACTATGATACGTTACAGTGATACATAAAAGAGGCATTTTTAGCACAGGTAACTGTTAGTTTTAAGCATTAGAAGTGAAATCTGTGCATTATCGTATACATTTGGGATTAAATGTGATAAGTATTCAGCAGAGTTTCACAAATACACAAAGAAACATTGGTTAAACGTGAAATGTAAATGTTTATTTAAATCTATCTAATACTAAAAGACTTGATCAAAATCTGAAAGCAGGGTTTGTTGAGTCAGATGTAGAATAATCAAGACAGAAGTGGTTTCTTTGTTATATATGGGGGTTTTCTCTTCCTTATAGAACAATTGTACTCATTTAAGGTTTTCTATTAAATCAGTAACAATTTAATCTTTTCTTTTGTCTTGTATATTATCATTGGAAGTCAAGGATGCTGATTATTTTTCTTATATTGTTTATGAAGAATCTTGTAATATGCATTGATTTTTTTTTTTTTTTAGACAGATAAACAAGAAAACATATGATGTAGGGAAAAACCTGAAGCATCAATACAGTGGCCGTAGTAACACTGAAATGTACACATGAAAATACACAGGTGAAAAGGAAAATTAATTAATACAATGTTTTTATTTTCTTTGCATATGCTCAACTTCATCACAGCTCTTCTTTAAAATGCTTCGTCCAATCAATCCAAGAGAATGAATGATTTCAAGAAACAGAAAGAGGTGTCCTCTTTTTATCCTTTTCAGCATTTATTGATTTACTGTATTGACAGACTGAAATAAACTGACATAAGCGCTGCCTATTTACTTTATTTCATGATAAGCTGAGGTATTTAGCATAGGGCAAGTCTATGTTATTGTTTACTTTTTTGTTTCGGAGAGTTAGATCATTTGGATATATACATGCAATATATAGAAAGAGCTTAAGATTTATTAATTTTTAATATTACCATATTGCACTTGAATGAATTAATGTGTCTAGAATGAACAATGTCTCGCTGCAAAAATGACCCCCTTGCATTCCTACTTACAGAGAAACAATACTCTTTTTACTGTTATTTAATTTTTTATATCACAGGTAATTCTGTTTCATGTGTCCTATCCTGTAATAAAGTGCTTCACCAAGTGTTTCATAAGAATTTAATACATTTTCCATCATTAAAGGAATACAAATATCCCTCCCTCTCTCTTCCTCTGTGTTGTGGTCAGGTTGTTTTCATAGATGAAGGCTGTATTACATGGTTATTTACTTATCTTCTTGCAGGATGCCTCTTTATCATATGACCCGGAGATGCCGCTGGGGGAGATCCAGAGTGATGTTGTGTTTCGGGAAGGACAGACATCTGGAGGTCACATTACATACACCCCTCGCCTCATCGCCATGGACCTCAAAGGTAACATCTTCCATTAATGTCAACTGTAGGAGCAGTTTCAACTCTTTTATCCTTTGTGTTTTGATTTATTCTTTTCAAAGTTTTTGACTCTAACTTGCAGATTTCACATAAAGTTTTTGGACTGTACTGTCTCTTATAGTTTAGATGTTACGCTGCAGTACTAAGCAACAAAATTAACCAGCTCTCTGCTCGTCATACTTATTTTGATCCAGGAAGTCTCCGGACTTTGCGACAGGAGGGAAGTCTGTATGACCCTGGTAAAGACACATCTGCAGTAACATGGTGAGAGATGTTTTTTAAGTGGCATTTTTACTCTGGTTTGATCTTGTGCTGCAGGTAGTTCTGAAATAGAAATATTGTCAATTTTATGCGTACAAAAGCCAGAAATACACACAAAAAAAAAACAATAACAAAAATCCATCACGTCAAAAACAAACACAATGGATTACTAAAAAACTAAAAAAGACAGAAAAAACATGTTCTATACAAAAACACTGTGATTTTCTTGGCATATGGGACTCTAAATGAAATATTCCTTTAAAAACAATCAGTACTATAGTTATAGTTTTGGAATGTAAGTTTTTGAATGTGTAGTAAGTTTTACACGTGCACACTGGTTTTAGTTTTAGTTCAGTTCTTATCTAGTTTTAGTGTTGCTTCTACTTTGACTAGTTTTATATGCAGTAAATATCACAAAAAATGTGCTTTAATGTGCTGGTGGTTGTTGTCCTGTTATCTTCGGTGCCATTCTTGCTAGTTTGTGATAAATGCCTTCAAATCATGAGGTCTTAGTTTACAGTTCTTGTTCTATTTGTATTAAAAATGTTCTCCATTTCAGGGATGGAAGCCTCATGATGCACAAAGAAAGTCCTCCTGTCAAGAACTCCTTTCTTGAGGATCTGGACAAATTGGAAGCAAGTATATTTATGATGCAAGATTAAAACTGATTAGTTAATATTAAATTACTTCACAAAAGAAAGAATGATGAAAATATTTGGCTATTCTATAATTCAACAGTGTACATGTCTAGGCCGTTAAAAAGGAAGGTGATACATCTCCATAGTACATTCTGTCTAATAGAAAAGACTCGCTATTACACATCTAAACACTGAGAAACAAAAAACATTTGTATAGATTTATGGTTCTGGTATTTTTTTTAAATGATCAAAATGCAAAAAAGTAAAGCTCATGCACTTCCACTCTGTTCAATACATGTATGGTGTCATGGCTCTCGTGCATTCAGAATCCTCATGCTGACAGCTATCTTTTTGTCCAGAAAGGGGAGATCTTGGCTGAAGCTGACTTTATTTCCAGTTCTCAGGCTCAGTGCTCAGGTAACAAGAATCTTCAGCTTCATAAAAGTGTAAAAACCACATAAGCACAAACCGTCACTGTATTTATTTTCTACTGAAATCTCCCAGCAGCAGGAGCCATGAGTGTAGAAACAGTCAACAGTCGACTGTCTCGAGTCCAAAAAGGCTACAAGCTAGAGGGCAGCGTGAAGGTTTGGTCCGACTTCCTCCGAATCCACCTGCACCCCCGAACCATCTCTGTCATCCACCAGTACAACCACGACGGGTAAACTCGAACGTCTGTTGATACAGGGATAACACATACAGTCGCGGAAAAAATTATTAGACCATCAAAATGAATGTGAAATGTATGGTATAAGAGGTGTGACGCAAAACTGGTTAAAAAGTTATTTACAAAATAGGTCTCAGTATGTATCAATTGGAAATACAAATTCGCAACTTAGAAAAGTAATATGTGGGGTCCCACAAGGTTCAGTTCTGGGACCCACGTTATTTATACTTTATCTAAATGATATTTTTATGGCATCTAGTAAGTTAAAATTTACAATATTTGCAGATGATACTAATTTGCTTTATTCGGGAGCAAATATGAAACAAATATTAGAAACTGTGGAAAAGGAATTGAGCAAGTTAAAAAAATGGTTTGACGTTAATAAGTTATCACTTAATGAAGATAAAACAAAATTTATGGTTTTTGGTGGTGCTAGGGGAAATGATGATATAAAACTGAAAATTAATGAAATTGAAATTGAAAGGGTGTATGAAACAAAATTTTTGGGAGTGATTATTGACCATAAACTCTGTTGGAAACCACAAATAGAATATATCAAACGTAAAATGTCCAAAGCTGTTGCGATTCTTTATAAAACTCGAGACTTGTTAAGCAAAAAATGTTTGCATATATTGTATTGTTCACTTGTAATGCCATATATGTCATACTGTGTGGAAATATGGGGCAATGTGTATAAAACTAATTTAGACCCAATAATTAAACTCCAAAAAAAAGCTATTAGTCATAAACAAAGCTGGTTATCTCCAATCAAGTAATCCACTTTTTGTAGAATCTGGTTTACTAAAATTTCTTGACATTGTATATTTAAAAACAATGGAATTTATGTTTCGCGTTAAAAGTAAACACCTTCCTTTTTGTATTCAGAAAATTTTTAAGTTAAGAGAAGGACATTATAATTTAAGAGGGATGTTTGTGTTTGAAAAATGTAAAGTAAGAACAAATGTTAAATATCACAGTGTTTCAGTTATTGGTGTCAAGCTATGGAACGAATTGAAGGATGAAGTGAAATTGTGTAGCTCACTGTTGAGTTTCAAAAAGAATTTAATTTGTCAAATTATGAAGGGCTATGAAAGTAATATGATTACAAAATAACTTATTACACTGAATGTAGTATAATTTAAGTTTAAGTATTTATCTGCTGCAACTTAAGGTGTGGACATGGACTAAGGATGTAAATAGGAGAAGCAGAAATAAGCCTCCGGCTTCAGCTTCTTCCTTTTTCAGTTACAAAATGTGTTAATTTTATGTTTGTTTGTTTTTTAATATGTAGGTGTTTTGTTTTGTTGTTTTTTTTTAAATATGTATGTGTTTTTTGTATTTTTTTTGTATTTAACTGAAAATAAACATTCATTCATTCAAAAGTCATCAAAATCAGTGGTTATGCAATCAAGTATTAACACCTGTGTGTATCATGTGACTAAAACAGACAGAAAAGAAAACATGGAGTCCCTAAAAGCACTGTTTTTGTCAGTACAATGCCATATTGATGTAAGATCTGAAGTGATTGTGGTTATTATCAAGAAAACATGGAAAATGGATAGATATCAGCTCTGAAATTAAACTACTATGAGCTATTTTTGTTGTTATCATTATATTTGTCCAAATAAATGTACCTTTAGTTGTACCAGGCATTAAAATGAACAAGAAATTGAAGAAAACAAGGGTGGTCTAATAATTTTTTCCATGACTGTATGTGGAAGCAGCCAAAGCGCATGACTTTGCATCACATTTACCTCCTGAGAGACGACTTTATTTGGGTTTGTTATGAAGTTTTGATCTGCTTATTTCGTGGTTGTTTGTGGATTTCCAGGGAGGCTCATCGTCTGGAGGCATTTGGGCAGGGGGAAGCTCTGCTGCAGGGCTCGGTGCTGGAGGATCTGGAGGACAGACTGCACTTCTTTGTAGAGGAGTGTGATTACCTTCAGGTAAATCTGCAGCTTTATTAACTTCATTTTTTGTTAAAGAAAATGGTACATACTGAGCTCGTTTACATGACCGGAAAAATCTGTTAACTGGGAGTAATCAGATGATTGTTATATCGGATCTGATGCATTTACATATACTTCATAAATGCAATAATGGTAAAACCCTTTCTTTTTTTTTTTTTACATGTTTTAGTCTAGTTGGATTTCTTTCTCAGTTTGTACGTATCTAGTGACGGTAGACACAAACTGCCTAGCGTCTTCCACTCATGTTTTACTACTTCAATTCCATTCTCTGATTTCTTTTGTTGACACATGCGTAGATGCAAAATAATGAAATAGATAACATTATCCTGCATACATGCGTGAAGACATGGGAGTACTGGGGAGAAATCAGGTGTGTTAATCTGATTTCTCATAATCAGATTACTGCTGTTATCTGATAAAGTATGTCAGATTATGTTGTTTACATGATCACTTGAATAATCTGATAACTCCAGAACTTCAAAAGAGCGAAACCAGTGTAGTTGAACCGAGAACTACCAAGAATAACTCCAGAAATGGGAAAATGAAAACATTTTTAAACAGGTTTAGTGATGTAAAAGATTTACATTTCCAGGTTTGTCAGTGAGTTGTTACAAAATCGCTTTAAATTTTTAAACATTAGTTTGTGAAGCAGGATTGTATAAGGTAATTATCCATAGTCTGTGTTGGATTAGTGGACTATAGAAGATAATTTTATGTAAACAATACTTTAATGCTGTGGAAAGAGAAGAATTGTGTGTTGAACTTGGTGGAGGTCCGTGCTTTTTTAGGGACCTTCTACTCATTTGTAGTTTAATAATTTCAGCCCTGACCTTTTTCTTGTTTCTTGTCCATTCATTGTGCATCCTTTTTCCTCTCAGGGTTTCCAAGTACTGTGTGATCTGGCTGATGGCTTTGCAGGCCTGGGGTCAAAGGTCACAGAGATGCTACAGGACTCTTACGGTGGGAGGGGCATCCTGACGTGGGGTCTGGCACCTGTCAGTCACCCGAACTCTGTGAGTCACTGATATTTATATGCATGTAATATTCCAGATTTGACCCTCATTCTGGAAACATTCCTAATAAGCTTTTTACATAACTTCTGAAAATGAACATTTTAAATGTGTATACCTCGACATCAGCTTTTTGACATTTCCTCATATCCAAAAACCTGTTGATCTAAATTGTGAGGTGTCCTGTGTCCAACCAGAAATAATGAGTTTTCTATTGAGAAGATCGCAATTTGCAATTAAACATACAAATTAGATTCGTTTTCTGAATAGGCTCTGTTCATGACCAAAGACTCTTCCTAAAACCACAATATGTGTCTTTATTAGAAATGCTTCATTCTGTAAAAGGCCAGATTCAGAATATCCAAATGGAATACTCTGTTTACATGTCATATTTGGAATAATACAGGGTTTCTGCAGGTCATTAAAAAGCATTAAAAGTCATTAAATAGCTTTTGCGAAAATTAAGGCCTTGAATGGCATTAAAAAGGATAAAATTCAATGTCCAGAGGCATTAAAAAATTAAATACACTTGATGGAAAAAAAGCATTGTTATTCATGATTTATTCTGATTATATAAATATTCAATAATTTTGATGGGAAGTATAGTGTGATGACTGACAGGCAAAACCCTTTAATTCTCTACTGTTTATGGCTGATACATGAAGTCACAACACCGGATGCTTGGAATGCAACATGCTGTGAGTGTGCTCACGCCGTGGCAAAAGAGCGGAGGGAATATTAGCAAATGTTGGAAAAATGGGAAAATGCGAGTTTCAGCAGAAGTGATTAGAGGAACTATTCAGAACCTGTTAAAGCCTGTCAAAAAACTGTATATAAAACTGTATCTGCAGTTGGACATGGGCATTCAGTTTGTTTGAAGTGGCATTAAAAAGTATGGAAGAGGATTAGGGTCACTGAAAAAAAAAAAAAAAGTAATATTTTTTTATTATTTTTCTGACAAAAGTCTCAGAATTCAGATTTTTTTTCTCAGAATAATAAAACAGAAAAAATTATAGGATTTTTTTTTTTTTTCCAGTGGCCTTAATCCTCCTCCATTAAAACGGTATTAAAAAGCATTAAATTAGACTTGCTGATACCTGCAGAAACCCTGTAATAGTGGAGTAAAAGTGTGCATGTTAATGTTCTCTGTGTGTTAAATTTGTACTTACAGTGTATTTCTCTGTGTTCGATCAGAGCCCTATGAAGGACCTGTATCATTTGTTGAACTCCACTTTGGGGACGGTGCACTTGTCCAGTCACAGCTCGTTTTTCTGTCCGCTGACGTTGCGAGGTGGACTCGGCCGGCGGCCCTCGTCTCCTGTAGCTTTTCCACACTTAAACTACGATGTGAGTTTCTCTGTTTTTAATACTGACTTGTTGTATGTGTTACCTTTGAGACTATTTAATACAGATTTAAGGAGATGAATTTCTGACATGTATTATCAAAAACATTCAAGGAGATAAATGAACTCTAAGTACATTCTCTTTATGTGTGTGTGTTTATTCTCCAGCCGTCTCTGTGGTATCACTCCAGTGCTGTCTTGGCTCTGGCCCTCGATGCCCTCACGGTGCCTTACAGGCTGCGCGACAACAGCGTCCCCATGTGGCAGGTGGCAGATGCACTGGCTGTATCTGGAAAAAAGGTTGGCTTGTGTTTACAGGTTCCTCTACGGCAGGGGTGCACACACTTTGACAGCCTGTGAGCTACTTTTAAAACAACTACATCAAAATGAGCAACCCACACCAAAAAGGGCAGAATATGTCATTATTTATATATATACGGTAGTGGAAAAAGGTTTTCAAACGCTCTTAAAATGTGTCTCAAAAGGTGTGGCTGCATCAGACAGACACAAAGGAATGCAAATGATTTTTTTGTTTGTTTTTTTTTTTAACAAGAAAAAAAAAAAAAAGAATTCTTGATGGTTTCAAGATGTCACGCCCTGGATGGGTTTCATCATCCATCTGAAAAATCCAGTTTTGACCTTGATGGAAAAGGAAGCATGTGGGTTTGGAGAATGGAACAATACTTGGCCGAGTTCAATGACTTAAGAGTTATTAATGCAATATATGACAAATGCATGGGGTGAATAAAAGCTGTTTTCAACCATTGTATATCCAACATAATAGGCATAACTGCATGAACTCTTACAATAAACCTCCTATATCGTATAGACATGATAACTTTCAGGTTTCTTACTTGGGCCAGCTCTCCCACTCATTTTAATATCCCTTCTTTAGTAGATATAACTGAAGGTTAACTAGTTCACTGGAGTTTTACAGCAGCTCACGTAATTGACCCCTGTGATTGGATTTTTGTAACTTCCAGGTTTGAATCACTATAGAAAAAAAAAAAGTGTGGAAAATGTTCTGTTCTCATACTTTTGCCCCTCTTCTGGTTTATAAAATACAGTTCAGATTATCTAATATAAACCCATCATACTTGTAGTGTTTTTCATGTTTGAGACAGGCATCTAAAATATTTACCTCAGGCCAGATGGAGTTCGTCATCAAGAATGTGGACTGAAGTGGTGAAGTGCACATATCTAAGATTCACAATCCCAAATGTAAAGCCTGGTTAGGATTCAGATTTTGTTTTGCGAATGAAACTACACAGACAGATGCACATTTAGAGAATAAATGTCCACATATATCACAGGTGTCAAACATAAGGCCCGGGGGCCAAATCCGGCCCGCAAAAGGGTCCAATCCGGCCTGTAGGATGAATTACACTGAAGATATTAACAATCAGTGGTGTAAAAATCATTTTAATTCAGGTTCCACATACAGAACAATTAATCTCAATTGGGTCAGACCAGTAAAATATTATCATAATAACCTATAAATAATGAAAACTACAGATTTTATCTTTGTTTTAGTGTAAAAAAAAAAAAAAAAAGTAAAATTACATGAAAATGTTTATATTAACATACTAGCTTACAAAAAAATGTGAATAACCTGAAATGTCTTAAAAGAAGTACATGCAATTTTACCAATACTCTGCCTGTTATTTAAATGTTTTGTGTATTTGTAGCTGTAATGTAAGTTGTAATGTACATGTGTAAATGATAAACTGAGGCAGAATATTGGTAAAATTGCACTTGTTTTTCTTAAGACATTTCAGGTTGTTCATGTTATTCAGATTTTTAAGGAAATATTGTAGATGTAAACATTATCATAATGTAATTTTACTTTTTTCAATGTTGTTATTTCACTGGTCCGGCCCACTTGAGGTCATATTGGGTTGAATGTGGCCCCTGAACTAAAATGAGTTTGACACCCCTGACATTAATGAATTTAAATGACAGTAATACCTGAAAAATCAATAGAGGAATCATGGAAAATGTGTCATCTCCAGTTTCTTATCTTATCATGTCCTATAAATTCCAGGTGGTGGCTGCTTATGGTGCTGTCCCTTTTCCCATGATGCACGGCAGCACCCTTCCCGATGCCTTGAGTATATGCGCAGATACGTTACCGTGGAAACCTCTATCAGCTTGCTCGGAACCCGGAGACGGGCGATGTTACGGCCAGTGGGCAACGTTGAAAGGCTTTGAAGGGCAGAGACTCATCAGGTACAATCAGAAGAATCAGTTTATGCAAATTCTGAACAAATCAAACAAAAAGCTGACTTTACGTAGCTTTACCACCAAGTTTTTTTTTTGTTTTTGTTTTATGTATTAATACCGACATTCACTTATAAGCTGTAGAAAATGGAAATATTCAAGTATCTCTAATGTGCACAGATGCTTTCCATCACTGCATGTGGTTAATATTGTGTGATTTATTTATTTATTTTTGTACCTCCTCCAGCTCTCTGGATCCAGGGACACAACCTCCCACTCCCCTACACAGCCTCCACAGCGGTGAAGACGTCCTGGGATCCTACATCAGATCTTTCTACCCCACAGCTCCTCTGTGAGTAGGGATGGGAATTGATAACAACGTTTTGCATTCGATTTGAAAACTCACAAAAGGTTATGAAAGAGCCTCTGAGCTTGAATGTAATTATAGGACATGGAGATGATTAATAAACAATAGTGAAAGCAGGTCGACACGCTAACATTAACAGTATGGACAGAACCTGGAGGAGTAGAACGTTACTAGCGGTGACCGAGGACGCCTTGCTGTACAGTCCACTTCCAGAGTCACCGCCACCTTCGCTAAGCAGCCAATCAAAGACGTTACATTGGTGCATTTTAATTGGATGTTGTGTTTAAATCTTTCTGCATGTTGGAGGTATTCTCAGTTTACTGTAGTGGAAGCTCTGCAACTGTTTTAAATGGTCCTAGTGTCTTTACTGGTCAAATACAACCATACTTGAGTGCACTTCTGAACCAAAATACAGAATGACGTGTGACACATTTGACATGATGTCGCAAAACCAACAAGTGAAATCATTAAGTAAGCAAACTCACAATTCCACGGAATTGAGCTACTGGGAACTGGTTCTCTAAAAGCAGTTCTTGATTCCTATCCCTATCTGTGAGTTGCCACACCAACATATCGTTAGCCTCATAGCATAATTTCGCGTGTCATATTTTTGGCCAAATTGTGGTATCTGTGTAATTTTACTCTCTTATCACTGCTGCTTCCTTTTTGATCATTGGCTATGACATGAAAAAATACAGGGTGTCCCATAAGTCTCCATACATAGGAGACATACTACATATGGTTCTAACATGTATTTCTTTATATTTCTTCTTTATAGTTCTTCAGCAGTGGAGGACACGCATTGAAATGTGTTCCCGACAAAATGGCAGTCATATAGAGCATATTATATAAATAAAAATGGTTTATGTCAAGAAACGTTTATTTTTCCTATGTATGGAGACTTATGGGACACCCTGTATAACTTAGGCCAGGGGTGTCAAACTCATTTCTTCCACGGCCGCATTCAGCCAAATTGGATCTCAAGTGGGCCAGACCAGTAAAGTAATAGCATCATAACCTATAATTACTGTTTCTCTGTGTTTTAGTGCCGTAAAAACATTAAGTTATGAAAAATACTTACATTTACAAACTATCCTTTCACAAAAAAACATGTTAATAAACTGAAAAAATTGAAATTCTGTAAGAAAAATAAGAGCAGTTTTAACAATATTATGCCACAACTTATAATTTGTACAAGTGCATTACACACAATGTTACACAAACATTTGGTAACACGTGTGATATTGCTAAAATTTTGGAGTTTGGAACAAGGTTATAATAGTTTTGGATTTTCCATTATAGTTTAGTTTTATTTAGTTTTGACTTTTTTTTTCTCTAATTCACTTAGTTTTAATTAGTTTTTAGAGCAGGTTTGCTAGTTTTTATTGGTTTTCATTTTCTTCTAAATGCTTAGTTTTTGTTTAGTTTTCATATTAATTTTAGTTTTGTTGTATCTTTTATCTTCTTTGTCGTCGTATTCAAATAAATTGCAGACAGGACTCTGCTGCTTTCTCCCAACTTTAGTCTGCATGTTTCTAGGTAGAGTGGGGACCAGAAGACGCCGTTTGGTGCCGTTAGCTAAAATTGCTAGAGCAAAATAAATCGATTTCGTATCAATTCGACATTGACAAAGACGAAAACGAAGGGAATTTTATCCATACTTTTTATACGTTTTAGTTAGTTTTATAAGCACACAACACAGTTTCAGTTAGTTATCATTTTTTCTTTTAATTATAGTTTTTATTTATCTCAGTTAACGAAAATGTTTTTACAATTCTAGTTTTCGTCATTTCGTTAACGATAATAACCTTGGTTTGGAATTAAAATAACAATTTCTCATTTGCCCAGGTCATTGTTCTTCTTGGTTCCACTGGACTAGTTTTGCCTCAAAAGACCAAAACTAGTCCAGTTGAACTTAGAACCTACAAAAATGGAGTTGTCACTATTTATAGGTTATTGTGCTATTATTTTACTTTAAATCATATGGATCTGAATGTGGAACCTGAATTAAATATATTCAGTGTAATTTTTGCACTTTGGAAATTCATCCCACAGGCCAGATTGGACCTTTTGGTGGGCCGGTTTTTGGGTGCATATTTGAGACCCCTGACTTAGGCAGTTTTGCTCTGAGGCTAACAACATGAGGACTTGTACTTGTCTGTAACTCTCACTTCCCTCCATCCTGAACAGGGCTCTGCAACTGGTGTCCACGCCCAGTAAACTGACTCCGCCCTTCCCTCAGATGTTCAGCCAGTCTGTTGGGGCTCAGGGTTTTCTGCAGAGTCAACCCATTCTACCTGACTGTAAGCACGTCACTTCACTGTGCACATTAAAAAACAAACAAAAAAAACCACCCCTTTTTGGATGTTTTAATAAAACGGTCTCTCTCTGCAGCTCCAGCCCCGTTGGTTTCCTCTGTACCCGTCATGACGTCGCTCCAGTCTGGCCCCGCCCTCGACCCCTGGCTGTCGGAGCTGCACCGCGGGGCCAGCTCTTTCGACATCCGACGCGTGGCCCCGAGCTTCCTGTCACAGGGGCTGGAAATGGCCGACTACCTGGAGGCCCTGGAACAGCTGCGCCTTCTGGCTCGCCGTTACCGTGACGACAGCTGCGGTGTGATGCGCTCCTCCTCGGAAGAAGACGACGATGATGATTGACAC
This sequence comes from Sphaeramia orbicularis, assembly GCF_902148855.1. Taxonomy (NCBI): domain Eukaryota; kingdom Metazoa; phylum Chordata; class Actinopteri; order Kurtiformes; family Apogonidae; genus Sphaeramia; species Sphaeramia orbicularis. Next base: position 41,211,750 of record NC_043967.1, on the reverse strand, counting down.
TCGGACGCTTGACCTTGACAGAAGTGTTACTGACCCATTCAGATGTTTACTGGCCTGCAGGTGTGTGTGTGTGTGTGTGTGTGTGTATGCATGCGCTCATACAGACAAATGGAAGCAGCCTCTGCCTTATGAAGGACCAGGACTCGGACAGGTCCATGTTTTCTAAAACTGTACAGTAGGTAGAGACAGAAGAGTTAAACTGGTAGACCTGAGATCTGTAAATGTAGTATTCGGAGGTAAAGGACACAGTAGGAGAATGTACAGACCAGTCACATTTCAGAAGGGACTGTTGGTCTGGGATTGAATGAATTTTCTACACAAACTATTTATCTCAATGTTATGTATGTCTTCCATGTCTGTGCTGGGCACAGGTAACGTAAAGCTCTAATACAGTAAAACTACACTGAGCAGAAATGTTGGCATGCAGGGGGCTTTATCCCCACCCCACCCTCCACTTCTCACATCAGTGTTAAAAAAAAAAAAAAAAAAAAAGCTAAAACATTAGTGTCTCTGATCTCAAATGTTCCATGAAGCCATATAAAACTTAAGCCCTAAAACGACCACTTATAAACATGAGTTATTATATAAGTAAGACCCACCACTAAACCCTCACTGACCTAATTGATGTTAATGGAGTGTGAGAGGCTGCAAAGACTCAAAATAGTACAAATAGGAATGGGACGAACTATGACGACGCCAAAGCCTGCTTCATATTATTACAGGTTTGGAACTTTTTATTTTATGGCTTTCTTTTTTTTTTTACCTTATTCTCCGCCAAAGCACTTAAGACTGACTGATATGAACATCTTCCCGGCAGATGGATGAGAATTGTCAAATAGTCAATTTACTTGTTGGAAATATAAGAAACGGTTGATGAATAAATAAACTACATGTCTAATACATGTGTAGACTGTCTTCAATTTGTAATGTTCTTTCTTTATAAATGTGGTTGTTGCCTCCTCCTTTACCTCCATCTTTGAGGTCACAACAACAAAGGAGAGACGATTCCATCGGGAAAATTTTGTGGAAACACTTGTCCAATAAAGGGCTCAGAGTGTCTGTGAATAAATGGGACATCCCCGAACCTTCAGATTCAAAGTGAAAGTACCTCAAAGTCTGAATGGACACTGGCATCGGGTCACAGTGATATTACATTTTAGGGACTTTTCCAGGTGTGACTGAGCAGCAAGAACAGCTTTTGTTTGTTCTGCTGGAGCCGCAAAGAGGTTCAACAACGGACAAATTCATCTGCATCGGTAACAGGTCTAGTCTGTGGTGGTTGGCAGGTTTGCCATGCATTCACAAACAGAATTTCAAGATTTTTCAAACACTACAGACCAATAGTCTGTGACCACTCAAAACCTTTAAGTACATTAACATAAGTATCAGTTGAAATTAAACAATAATCATCTGTCATTTATACAGTATGTAGGGACTACTCAGCTACTTAAGGAATGTAGTAATGCAGATCCAAAATCATCCATATATGCATTTTTTAAAATTAAAGTAACAGTATCACAGCACCATGGGGTGTCTTACTGGTTTGCCTTCTTGCAAATGTTTTTTTCTTAATATATCAGCTTTAACATGTGGATTAAAAGTCAGTTCTTGCATCAGGATTTGGAAAAAAAAACTAGACCCAGCTATAGAGGTAATATTAGAAGTCTGAAAGTAATGCAGTTTATTTCACTGAAATGTTTAACACACTTATACAAGAGTCTGAAATTCATGTTTTAGAAACTTTGAGGTCTGTAACTATTTTGTTGTGATTTTCAGCAGATTTTTTGTCTCCACATCTAACATTTCCAAGTGATTCATCGCTGTGTTAATTTATTCTCTGCATTTTTCAGTAAAAATCATGTAGTTTTAATTTACTGACAGAGTAGATGTTCATAAAAGCTCACAGTAAATTCAAAGATCATTCAAATTTTTAAAGAAAAAAAAAAAAAACTTTTTCAACAATGTATCATTAACTAAACATTTAAAAAACATTTCTACAACCACTGTCATTTACCAAACTACGGGTCTTAGTGATGACTCAACATTATAGTGGGTGACAGTGTTTCCATGATCACTATGGAGCCTCTGAACGTCCAAATGGGTCAAATCTGATGACGATGAAAAGCAAGAAACTGCATTAAACTTGAATTACATAAAATATATTATTTTAGATTTTACAATTGAGGACAGTTTAGATCAGTAGACGCTTTTGGTGGCCAGCAGCTGTTAAACATTTGGCAGCCTGAGCTCATGCTATTCATTTAATCTTCTACTTATGAAATCGACATTTCATTAATAGCTGATCTTAGATTTCCTATTTTGATCCCAGAACTGCTGAATTTTGCATCTATAAACTTTAAACCTCATAACTTTTCAATAATTTTACTTGCTTTAACTAATTTAACATCAGTGGAAATCTGGTTTAAAAGAAACAAATGTATTGTTGTGACTTTAATGGGACCAGAACCAGAGATAAATGCAAACAAGGCACCACCAAAAATGTTTATTAGGTTAAATCACACCCAGACACCTTGTTTTTAATTTTACCTTGTGCATTTTCTCATATCTGAATATATCCTTATATTTTGTACATATTTCTTTTCTGTAGTATAGAGTTAGCTTCTTGTATATTTTAGTTGCAGTAGTATTTGGGTAATATTTGTATAGTTAATATTTTATCTCTGTAATTTTTGTATATTGCCAATATTTCTCAGTATTTTATGTTATTTTTATCCAGGTTTTTTTTTTTGTGTTTTAAGCAGGGCCAGAGTAACACTTCATTGTACCCTGGGCAACAATATTCAAGGGCCCCATCATCACAACCACAGGATCCCTATAATCTGGCAAAATACAGAATAAGTTCCAGGAATATATGTAAATACACCCCATACTTCAATATCTAACTATCATCAAATGCATTCTGATGTACAAATGTGTAAATGCTCGTAGAACTACAAGTGCACCACTATAGCCTCTTGTCAAGGCCACTCACTTGCATATGATATGAAAACAAAACACATTAGCATCAGTATAATATAAAATTGATCCACTACACTACGTTCTTTAAATTTTCAGCTTTTTTAATGTCCCTCTCCTTTTTTAATTTTCATTTGGCGCTCCCACTTAGCTGCTTCTCCATGTTTGCAATGTTTTGATTCGCGTAGTTCTTGACGTCTCACATCCCGCTCAGTGCACGCACGTTGATTTGCGTCACCGCTTATTCGCTTTTTGGACTTGACCAATGAGGAGAGGGTCTCAGCTCACGGTCACAGACAGCAGGAGCAGGGTTTCTGTGCAGTGCAATGGCTCCGGGCAGCGGACAGTTTCATTTATAAGCAAAAGATAACCAGATATTTTCGTTATGCCCGAGCTACCCAGGGCCCTTCAGAGGTCACGGGCCCCTGGGCAATTGCCCAGTTGCCCATATGGTTAATCCGGGCTTGGTTTTAAGTGTTTGCTGCTAAACAGATTTTCATTGTTCCTTTAACAATGACAATAAAGATCTATTCTATATTCAGGACTTTTCTAGGCTTTTTGACACCATTTAAAAAGGAAAGATTTGAGACTTCTCGTTGCAGTTACATGAGTACATACTAAAAATAGTAATACTAAATAACACGTGTTAATCTTTTGTGTGAATCATGCCTCTACTTGAAAGAATTGAAATGAATATAAAACACATATCCGGTAAGAAATCCCGAAGAGGCATTTTTAATCTGAAATAAAATGATAACAAGGATTCCATAGAGGTGAGGTGATGTCGGAACACATTCCCACCCAGCATTATCAACAAAACAGAATGCTTCTACACCTGATTAAAAAAAGGCTAAGACACATATCATTTAAACTTATAAAACTGAGATTGCACCCTGTTATTTTACAAACACCGCCATAAGAGACAACTCTACCAATAATGAAAAAGTATGTTGAGTAAAAGTCAAATGAAATGGAGGAGCGTGTGCATAAAAGACGCCGAGCATGAGTGCCTGGTTTTCTACAGCTATTTATCAAAAGACAGGAGGCGGGGGCAGTGAGGGGGGCCGTGGGGAATGTAAATGGAGGACGAGGGGAGACACGGGGATCAGGGCTCATCACAAACAGTCCCAAATCTGAACTAGGAGCGGGAACGGGAGCGGGAACGAGACTGGGAACGGGATTTAGAACGGGATTTGGAGCGGGATTTGGAGCGGGATTTGGAACGGGATTTAGAGCGGGATTTAGAGCGGGACTCTGAGCGGGAGTGGGACCGGGAGCGGGCTTTTGCGGGCGAGGGGGAACGGGATTTGGACTTGGACTTTGATTTAGACCTGGCTCTAGATTTGGATTCGACAGGGGAGGTGGAGCGAGACCGGGAGCCCCTCTCCGGTTCGCCGCCCTCGTCGTCACTCTTGGGCTGTTCGCGACCCTTTGAGCTGGATTTCCTGGAGCGATCCTTGGAACGAGATCTGGAGCGAGACCTGGATCTGGATCTGGACCGGGAGTCCTCTTTCTTGACCCTCTTTCCTTCTTTCTTGCTCTTTTTGCTCTTGGGGCTTCGGCTGCTGCTGCTCCGACTGCGGTCTTTGCTTTTCTGAGCACCGTTGCTGCGTTCCTCTTCCTTACTCTTACCTTTATTTTTCTTACTTCGAGATCGGCTGCGAGAGCGAGAGGCTGCCCTGTGGACGAAAACCAGAAACAAGTACTTAATGTTGATGCGTAGTTTGTCTTTACTCAACCGATGTAAACTCTCAAACATACGTACAAAACCAAGGCTGCAAATTTTGGTGAAAAGCGAGTGAAAAAATGCACATACTATTCTTTTTTTTTTTTTTTTCTTATGTTTTCCCTCGACTCAAACATACAAAAAAAGTTGCAGATTTTGCACAGTACCGCTTTTCTCTGTGGCATTAAATCAGAAATATACTCATACACACAGTGAATGTTTGTTTAATATGCAGCCATTAACGATCATGTAATTACACAGGCTGAAATCAATTTGATTATTTGTGCATTTCTACATAAAACTGCCCATATTACGTGTTGCAAGAAAATTTAAAAGACAAAAGTATCTTGCTGAATCAACATAAGGATTAGTTCCATCTTTTAAACACAAACACATCATGTTTCAGTTCTTGTTTTCTCACCTGGAGTGGGAGCGGCTGCGACTACTGCTTTCACTGCGGCTTCGGCTTTTACGGGATCTGCGGCTCCTGGAGCGAGACCTGAGTGGAAACAAAAAGGGCAGGATATTATGTTTGAGGAAGCCAAATTTCTGATTTTTTTAAAGACATTTTTCAAGTCATCTTTGGTCAAATTTAAGACCTTACATTCAGAAAAACAGGCCTCAGTTATTTCCTTGAACCTGCCTTACCCATGTTTCAATAATGCGGCTACAATTTTATTTTTCTGTGACTAATGTTTCTGCTACTGATGTTCAAGCTGCTAAAGCTCCTACCTAAACACCTCCACCCATGAACGACTAATGGAGACTCATTACCATTTCCTTTATAATAAGTACTAAGTACAGGCTTCTTTACAAAAATTTCCAAAGCACATTTAGCAGTATCATTTTTTGTGTCGAGTATTTTTCAGAAATTTGCATGTCAGAGTTAAGGACCAATTGTCAATTTTAAAGCTAATATAGACTTTCTATAGATCTATGGATACCCCGATTTCTGTGTTCAAACCACGTTTAGTTATTTTTCCCGGCACAGAATGAATATTCATATTTATAAATTCTCCAAAGTCACAATGAAAACTTAAGACATACTGATCCTGAAGCACCCTCATCTGTTCTAGACAGACTGCATAAATCCAAATGACACCGTTTCATGTGACTGAGAAAGTGAAAACAAACTGTTACGTCGCTTCTGTGAGGAGTTAAGAGGCAGTAGCGATCTGTCTCTTAACAGTGAAAGGCACAGAAGTCACAATAAACTGAGGTTATTGTAAGGTTGAATAGCACTGTAACTGTAGTTACAATACATGCACAGACATTTAGAGGTGCAACATGTAATTATAATCAGTTTATATATGTACATAGATTCATTATATATGTACAACTCCACATGTAAAAAAGACGGTTCATTTTATGCTGCAAGTGTTTCAAACTCAGCATGACGGCAATCAATTTAACAGACTGAGAATATAAAAGAAAAAACTATGAATAAACATAAAATCCCATATGACATAATGTAATGAGTCTGACCTGGAGCGGCTGCGACTGCGAGAATACGAACGACGGCGCCTGGCACCAGGACGGTCCTCAATGAGTCGGATCTTTCTGCCGTTCACCTCGGTGCCGTCCAGCTTCTCCAGAGCTCTCTTCATGTCAGAGTAGAGCCTGAACTCTATTACCCCCTCGTTCCTCCGGCCTTTATGGGTGTCAGCGTAAGTCACCTCACCTGCCTGCCTCATGTAATCCTTTGGAGAAAAGGACAGATCAGATACTTTTCAAGCTCAGCTGAAAATAATTCTATTTAGGATGCAATGACCAACTAAATATTCCTAAGAGCATGACAAAAATATCTGATAATGCCCTCACTGCATTTCTAAATAACACAGTTTCTTCAGCCTAAAAGCATTATGTAATAGAATAAAAACACATCATACCTTCAAGTCCTGCCAGCTGCAGCGGCTGGAAAGATTCTCAACAATAAGCCGATAATCTGTCCTTATTGGAGGACCGTATCTGTCTCTTCCCCAACGGCCATATCCACCTTTCAAGGTAATAAGGAAACAACAGAAATAGTGAGGACAAGAAAGCACCTGAGTTGGCGCAATCATACTAAACTCCAAGCTACACACTAAAAAATATATCAATATTCACTTCGGAAAAAGAAAAAAGAAGGGGAAAAACAAAGTTGAAAAGGCTTACAAAAAAAGAAAGAAATATTATTAATAAATCCTATAAAAAACTAATTCTTCCTACAAGCTGACAATCTTTATTTAAAAAATGTAGGTTAAAATAACAAAAGAGTGACTCTGATGCAAGTTCTACAGGCCTATTTTCTACATAAGAAAGGAAAAAAACATTCACAAATATAACTAATTGAGGAAGTACTTACGGTGAACTAAAGCAAGTCTTAAACTATCCTATCTAAAAAACATTTCACTGTAACAAAACATGTTCTTTTTTCAGGCACCTATAAGAGCTGAACCCACATCTCTTCCTAACCCCATGGCATCCTCACCACCCGGCCTGGGCCTAATGGGAAAAGCGGTCTTCATTCACAATGGCTCCCTTTTTTGGTCTGCCCAGGGGCCCAGAATGGTCAAACCACACTCTTGGAAAGGGGGGACACCATGGCCAGCAATAGGGGCAGGCAGTCAGCAAAGGACTCTTTCAATTAAAACATTGAGGTTCTTTGTTAAATCTTTACCTTTAAATTGACAATCATTTTAAATAAAATAAAAACGGAATAATACATCAATAGATTACATGATATTTGACAATGAAAATTAGCAAATTAAGACAATTATATCCTTTCAGTAAGCCATCTCCCCATTATATTTTCACACACAAGTACATAAGTAGCTTCAGCATTCTCAATTATTAATCCATGTTATGGAAATCCATGATACTTTAAAGTCATTGGTGGCTCTGGTGCACACAAATTTAATTATTAACTACGTGTACTTAAATGCTGTGGTGAGTGGCTATTATTTACTGTCATTTATGTAATTTGCACAACATAAAATGAGATTGCAGCTCAGGAGTGGCTCCTCTAGAGGATGAGACACACCTATGTGTGTTAAAAAGGCTGTTAGAAACCTGGGAAGGCCATCAGGACCAAAACAATGGTAAATCCTGATGGAATTAAACTAGACAAATGGAAAACGCTTGCACAGCTCATCAGCACTGTTTTACACACGAATGAGATGATAATGACCTACCGATGGTGTTTAGGAACAAATACAGCTTTGGAGAACATTAAGAGACCACTGCTTTCACCGTTCACAGGTATATGCTACAACACAGTTCAGGTCTGGAAATCTGAAGTGGTATCTATCTTAATTTTCTAAAGCTGTATAACAGCTCTCGAGGGCAATAGTGAATAAATCCAGTTCACTCACTATTGAACAAATTCAGAAAACGTGTGGTGAAAGTGAGTGGAAAACAAAATATTAATCATGAATATGTAACAGCAAAGCAGACTTGATGCATACACAATCCTGAAAAGCAAAACTATCTCTCTTGAATGCATTTATAAAAACTAAAGGACATTGCGTAATAAAATGCCAATGTTACACCAACAGACAGGTGCTACCATCACCCAGTTCTGGGCTCCATCTAAAGCATCAAACATTGTTAGTTTTTAAGTATGTCTAATAATAATAATAATAATAATGTTACGAGGGATAAATGTCTGTTATAATTACAAGGATTTAAAATTGTATGCACATCAGCCACCAAGGACTAACTTAAAATTTTGTGTCCCATAAAAATTTATTCTTTGCTGGAATGAGTGAAATCTCTCATTAATGGCATTCATCTTAACAAAAAAAAAGGCCCCGACTGGTATTTGGATACTTACTCCTTCCCCCATATCCTCCATCACGACGGGGTCCCTTAGTGTGCTCCACAATGACCCTCTCACCACACAACTCCTTGCCATTCAAGTCATACACAGCATCGTCTGCATCACGGGGGTCATCAAATTCAACAAACCCATACCTGTAAAAGAAACAAATCCCAATAAAACATTGAGTGATTCATCAACTGTCTACAATTAACTCTATTTTGGCCCTGCGTATCAACTGCATTGTGAAATTAAAATATGACAGCTCTGGAACAACCTGAACCAAAGACAAACCCTGGCATCTTTAATTTCTCTGCAAGGAGTGGCAGAGCATACAGAAACGCAAGCATGTGTTTTGTAAGAACGAACGTGAGCTTGTTTTGTTGAATTACTAGGTCTGACAGTATCATATTTTGCTCCTTATTTGCAATTTCCTCCAAATCTGCACAATAAAATATGTAGCGCTGCCGTGTAATGAGTAAGATAATCAGCATTTTCTACAATAGGGAACATTTCCATATAAATCAACAGTTAAAAGGATGGTTGTGTTCGAGAGCTCAAACAATGTATCTGGACTTGGAGCAGTAGTTAACTGTGACATTGCCACGTCTAAGGTTAGCCAACATGCTAACCAGAATAGACAATAAACATTGTGTGTAAATAAATAAAAAACATACACGCTGCACATAACATTGCATTTGGACCGAGACACTTTATAGTTCTCAAAAAGCACTAATAATATTAATCATTCCTTATTCTGTGTGGTTGTTTAGTTGATATTAGCCTTTGTGAGCTAGCATTAGCAGCTAGGCCTGGGCAAACCGACAAGGCCCCGCGGTCTACATGCTAGCTCTGCACGGTGCGGCCTACACGGGCGAACGACGGGCACCAACAAAAACAGTAAACCTCACCCGTTTTTCAGGTCAACTTCCAGTATCTTCCCGTAACCTTTGAAGAACCTCTCCACGTCCTTTTCTCTCGCCCTGTAGCTTAATCTGCCGATGTACACCCTCGACATGATGCTAGCTCGTGTGCGCCCAAACTGCACGAACCGTCCTGAAACGAAAGAGGAGGCGCGAGGCTGCCGGACACACGGGCACCTCTTTGATACAATAGGTCGCTGCTCCAGTAGGCGTGGTCTATTAAATAGGTGTTAAGAGGTCCTGAGTGTAGTCTGTCAGGTAACCCAGGGCAAAATTAACCCAGAAATCATCTTTAAGTTTTTGTGAACTGGACTGACCAACTGTAATTATTTATTTATTTGTTTGTTTGTTTGTTTGTTTGTTTTACACATTGGCTAAAATTTGCTTAGAGGTCTTATTTCTGTCTTTGTGCATAAGAAATCAATAGAAGTGAATCCCCAAAGGAACTTTGTGTTGGTAAATGCAAGTTATGCAAATTTACAGGATTTCAGTTCTGTTGTAACATGTTGATGGTCATATGAACTATGTTTTCAGCTCAAAAATGTCCAGTTTCATCACAATTAATGCTATACTTTCATGTCACAAATGGCCAAGTTATATTTGAACTGAATTTACCTGAAAAACAAATATTCTTTTCTTTTAGATTCCTCACTTTTTCTTACAAGATTCTATCCTACATATCACATGTTTTATTTTTACAGGTTCAATATGGAGTATGGTGCTGATCCATCCTGCTTATGTTACGCCAATACATACATGAAGAATGTCACACATCACTTTTTAAATCAACAGTTTTCTAATAATAAGCATTTTTATAAAGAAATAACAATTCTATATTGTTATTTATTCTTTAGTATGATGATAAACTATACAATAAATAATTATGATACTAGTTTTTGCACAGGGATCATTTGTGGAAACAATGACATGGCTGCCGAGCATCAGTATGATGGGATCTGTAACAACCATGTCACATCCGTCCACTGTCACATTTCGTGTTTTTGTGTCAGCTGTTATTGTTTCAGATCCACAATACTAACATTTATGAATAAGAGGAGAATTAGCAATAGTAAGTCTATAAGTTTATTACTAATAAAGTCCTGGTACTGACCAGATCATCATGGGTAATGTCACGTCCGTCCACCAGCAAAAGTTTTCACATACACGTGCTATTCAAAATCCAATATTTCTGAAAATTGAGCTTCCACTGTCAAATAATATCAGTAGTCTGTGCACAAATGGATTAGCATTATTTCAACACAGTTCTATGCATTTCTTACAACTTTTTTTTTTTTTTGACAAAAATGGCCACTCATTTGACCCCCTAAGTAAATTTTAGCCGATATATGGAGTATGTATGTATAAATGGATTGAAAAGTGAAGAATAATAACATCTTTTAAATTTTCTAAAACTACTCACAAAACTGAAATCAGTGTCCCCAGTGAGGTAGGGACTGCAGAAATGGTTTGCATTCTGACCGTCTTGGCATTTTATTCATGTTGTGAAAAACTTTTTATCATGTTAAGGTATTACCTTGAATAGATAAACCAAAACTTTTCATCCATGTTTTATAAAACATATATCCATGCTGAACATGTAATAAATGAGACAGAACTGACAGGCTTTTTTCTGCTCATCAGTTAAACAAACAGAGCAATAAGAGCAATAAGAAAACCCTAGTTACAAAGAAAGCATGTGCTTACCCAAATAAAATCAAACCAGTGTTTGGGAATGGGAGACCCAAGAAAGTGTGGAGATGGGTGACAACTGAAATATGAAGCCTGACTCAGAGAATATCTCTAAGGCCATTAATCCACTCTTCTTCCACATTATTAAACCACAAACTGTAATGTAATTTCTCCTACCAACACCTCAGCTTCTAAACAAGAAAAAGTCTTCTTTCCACATTTTTTGTGATAAATCGGACACTTTTTACATAGCAGCATGACCCTCAGAGGACGTAGACTGCCATCAACACTAATACTCTACTCCTGTTTTCATTTACTTACACCAAAAATACACCCAAGGGTAGAGATTTGCATATGGACAGTAGAAACACTAAGCATTATTTTGTAAACAGGAAACACAGCAGCAGATTAGAGAAGTAAAGTCTGATGGGGAAATAGATGAAAGCTTGGGGCTTTAGGCGGGGTCCTAAATACTGTTGCATCTATTGTTGCTGTACTTATCTAGTGTTACATAACTAAATGACAGATGTGGGCAACAACACAACATGGAAATAACCAACCCCACATTAAAGTAGCTTTTATCTATCTATCTATCTATCTATCTATCTATCTATCTATCTATCTATCTATCTATCTATCTATCTATCTATCTATCTATCTATCTATCTATCTATCTATCTATCTATCTATCTATCTATCTATATATATATATATATATGTGTGTGTGTGTGTGTGTACAACTATTTACCACAAAACATCCATTTTTTTTTCTTAAGGCTCATCCTTCAGCCCACAAAACAGCTACCACCAGTGCAGTTCAATGGAATAATAATGAATAATGAAAACCTTCCTTGACCAAAAATACATAAGTATACCAAACTGCAGCAGTCAGCTCTATTCAAATTTTGGGTGATGCCCGAAAGACACACACACAGAGTCCATTTCCCTTTTATAATCTAGGTACATCAGCATTTATGTCAGAAAATATAATATATGAAAGATATAATTTGAGATTTAGAGTTTATTTTGATAACTGAATAATATGTTCTTGAGTAAAACTCCAGGTATTTATGTTCTTTTGTGATGTTCAGATACATGTCTGATCCATGTTTTGGTGTAATTGGTTGGTTTAACCCTCAAAGAGCTAAACAGCTGCTGGCTTCCAAAACCATCTACTGATCTACTGATATAAAATGTGTAATATAACTTTTAAACCACAGCGGCGGGGGGGGGGGGGGGGGGGGGGGGGTCCAATATATATATTTTTTTATTATTCTGAGAAAAAAGACAGAATCCTGAGATTAAAGTCAGAATTCTGAGGAAAAAAGCCAGAATCCTGAGATTACAATCAGATTTATTTATTTATTATAATTCTCATAATATTAATAAAATATATATATTGGGCTGTCATTTTTTTTTTTTTTTCCAGTGGCCCTCATCCTCTTCCGTAAGAATCAAATGTGACCTCTTTGAACTTTCTTCTTCTTCTTCTTCTTCTTCTTCTTCTTCTTCTTCTAATTATCATTATTATTATTATTATTATTATTATTATTATTATTATTACTATTAAGAAGAAGAATTCATTTGTTAAGCCCCTTCCATCAAAGTGCTGTACAACAAATAGAATATGAGAGTAAAGCAATGAAAAATGCAAAATGCTGAGTAAAATATTATAGTAAGTTGTGTTAAGTCAAGAATGTCAACAAAAATCCATTCGAATAGTTCTAGACTGTAAAGGGTTAACTGCCCGTTGCCATGGTAACCGATGTGTCAGGTCTAGTCAGTTAATGCCACTGGTTGAGATGCGCTTAAAAGTGACACCCTCTCATCCCGATTTTACGACAAGTCCCTGCACGTCGGAGTAGCGGTGGGCGGGGCTTGGCATCCTACCCGAAGGCTTATTACAAACACACCCGAACAGCGCTCTTCTCAAAACTGTACTTAGAACTCCTAGTCCAACCTTTTTAAGAAATCATGCCGGCTATTTTTTGACATGAGAACATTAGAACTTACTGTTGTGTCCGTATGTGGTGGTTAATGTGGTTTCAAATGGGTTGAAGTGTGTGAATTTCGCTGTGGGAGGGAAATAACGGTGCGCGAGGTTAGCCGGTGTTAGCTTACCATCAACAGGTAACGGCTTACGTCTAAGCTAACCGACTACAACCGTCATGGACCGCGGGAGTTTTTCAAAGTACTCCTGGATCGACTTTGCGTTCTCTGTGATCGGAGTGTGTACTTTCTTGGTGGACTGGGGCTCGGACATATGGGTGGCCACTGAGTTTTACTGTCGCGGAGACTTCATCTGGTTCGGGGTGCTGGTCGGCCTCATGGTCCTGTCGTCCGTCGTGGTTCAGATGTTCAGCTGGTTCTGGTTCAAGTACGACCGGGAGCTACCGGGGTTCAGCGCCGAGACCGGGGCAGGAACCGTGCTCTTCGGGGATAAAGTGAAGCTGTCCTGCCTGTTGCATGTGTTACAGCTGGGCTTCCTCTGCAGGTAGAGGACATACAGTTTCATTTATCCAACTCATGTGTACATAATCTGTTTTCAGATGTGTATGTATACATTATGTACTGTTATTATTCTGGCATTAGTTATAACCTTAGATGTGTGGGATGTCTAAATCTACCCTGGATTAATAAAGTACATGTCTGTTTATACCCATTTTCGTGGGAATGTAACAGCAAACCTACCAGTTTCTCAATATTTGTGAAATGTTGCAGTGTCAGATTGCACAAAATCAATCCTGTGATGCAAACAAACTTGTGCAGGACTGACAAAACAGATTTCTGCAAATATCTCAGGCATAAACTGCATGACACCTTCCCTGCAGGGGCATTTCTCTGTCTTGGCCAGGCAAGCAAGCAATAACATTTGACAAGTGCTGTGACTGATGGAAGTGTCAGATGTGGCAACAGCAGTAAATCCAGAGTCAGAAGGACTCGAGAAGTATTTGCATAAAATGCACAAATAAGGAGGAGATGATTTTACCTTCTGACTTTGAAAACTCTGTGGGAAATAGACCATTTTAGGCAGCACACATTTGGACTTTTCTAAGCATGAAAAACAGGGGAGTGTGATGTATGTAAAAGGGAGGGTTACATGTGTGAGCCATGTTTTTTCTTGTAGTTTAATTGTGTTTTAGCCACATAAATACAAAAAACTAGAAGATAGCCCCTTTAAAATGACATCTAATATGCATTTTGTCTGTAAAGTTCTTTTGTTATGATCCTAGTCCTAAACTAAATGTCCATGAAAATGACAACAACAGCTCAGAACTGTAATGGTAGGATAGATCTGTTGTAATTTAAGTTACCCAGAAAGCCAGTATTTCAGAAAACACAAACCAAACCCTGTAATGAATGCACCTGGATTGCAGCCATTGTGAATTAAAATAACTAAACCTGTTAATTTTTTGCCAAAAAGGACTTCAGTCAGACTCTTTCATTCCAGAGTGCTGAAAATGTGTCGTTCCAGTTTATCTGCACATTCACTGCTGTGTCTTTTCCATAAAAATGTGTGCTTTAAACACTTCACTCTGCCATTTTCATCCATGTAGGCACATCTCTGCCATTTGGCAAGGCTTCAGGGTCTGGTGGCGGAAGGAGGAAGGGTCAGAGTATGCTGTTTACTTGACACATGACCTGAGCATGCTCCGACTCATCGAGACCTTCTGTGAGAGCGCTCCTCAGCTGACTCTGATGACCTATGTCATGCTGCGCACCAACAAGGCCAGAACCGTTCAGTGTGAGTTCACTGTAGTATGTTTTACTTCCTCATGACAGGAACGAACAACGAATCACACTTCAACATCTGATGAATGGTGAAGTGGTATTAAGATTAATATGTGGTTATTAAAGCCAGCGTTCTGAGTCAACACGACCACAAATGTACATTGTTTTTACTTCCTCTTGAGTTCTACACTGATGGTTTAACTTCTCTTTTTGCAGTTGTGAGTATTGCCGCCTCTACCACTTCCATTGCTTGGATGGTGGTGGACTACCACCGCTCTCTGCGCTCCTTCCTCCCAGATAAGGCCAAGCAGGGCTGGGGTTCGTCTTTGGTGTACTTCCTGTGGAACCTGCTGCTGATAGCGCCACGTGTTGCAGCCCTCGCGCTCTTCGCCTCTGTGTTTTCTGTGTTTATCGCTGGCCATTTTATATTGCTATGGTTCGTGTTTGTGTTTTGGGTCTGGAGACAGAAAACCGACTTCATGGACAGCGTCGGTGGGGAGTGGCTCTACCGGGCCACCGTTGGGCTCATCTGGTACTTCAGCTGGTTTAACGTAGCGGAGGGTCGAACTCGAGGCAGGAGCATGATCTACCACTCGTTCATCACCACAGACAGTGGGATTCTGCTGGCTACATGGTGGTGCAACAGAGACCCTGTCCTGACAGAGCCCTACGCCCTGGCTCTGATCATTACTCTACCTCTGGCCTACCTCCTCGGCCTGCTCTTCAAAACCCTCTACTACTGCTGCTTCCACCCGAAGCTGTGGAGGCCCCCCGTGAGGGACCCAGGACTGCCTGACGATCTGCCCGATGCAGAAGTGTCCTTCAGAGACGTTTCCATCCAGGACAGCAAATTGTCCTCCCAGTTCCTCAACAAACGAATGGCCTGCCATGCTGCTCATTTTTACTTTGAGCATGGAGCGTTTAAAAACACAGATAGCACAAAGAAAACAGAGTCATCTCATGTTTAATATCTGACTATTTGTGTTAATGGCCTTCTGAATACTACTGTAGCTGTTACCTTTTGCGGTACTGATGAAATGCAAAATGTCCTAACTGTGTACTAATTTTGTAGATGCCCCATTTAGTTT
The DNA here is from genome assembly GCF_902148855.1 of Sphaeramia orbicularis. Classification (NCBI taxonomy): domain Eukaryota; kingdom Metazoa; phylum Chordata; class Actinopteri; order Kurtiformes; family Apogonidae; genus Sphaeramia; species Sphaeramia orbicularis. The sequence continues at coordinate 41,195,817 of NC_043967.1, read as the reverse complement.
AAACCAAATTACAGACTAAAATATGTATTCAGCTAGTGCTGGGCAGTTTTATGTTCTGTCAGGATTACATAGACTGTAAAACATTTACATTTAATGATGTCTATAAAGAAGGCTTTTATCAACTGGTTCTGCAAAAACATGTTAAGAAAAACAAACAAGTCAACAACTAGTGCAAAACATAACTATACAGTACTGTGCAAAAGCAGCTTTACCTTGTTTGTGCAGGAATACAATTATTTTTTCATTCTCTGTTCTTCAGATACAGCAAGAAAATACAGGAAATATATGCACAGTTGGAAAAGGCACACAAAAATACTGAAGTTAATTGGTTCTAAAGGTT